>NC_056004.1:16272465-16574382 GCF_018446385.1 Zingiber officinale
AGTACAGTCTCCTAACAGTATAACCTATGGTACAGCCTCCTAACAGTAAAACAGATATGCACAGCTGAAATAAACTGTAATAACCAGCAATAAGCATAAAGTACAGTCTATAGCAAGAATAATAAGAAAATGCATAACTGAAATAAACTGTACTCACCTGCGAGGCTTGGGCGAATGACTGTGAACATACACAGATAAAAATAATCAGAGCATATAAGTATGTAGCCTGTATGTATGTCAATCATATGCAGTCACCAAAATGCATCATCCAATATGCAACAATCACAATAAATGCAATCTGTGCATATGATGCAATATGACATGGTCACCCCTGACACCAGTCAGCCATCTCACACGCGATGGTGAGACCGAGTGGGTAAGGCTGTGACACCGTGCACTCTGCCGTTACTACCCCTGATGAGTGACCGAGTAGACGGGATACTGTCGGAATACACCTATCCTCCTACCTCAAATCAGAGTGAGGGAGCGTAACGCTCTCATCCCCCGGTATGCAATGACGGGGAGGGACCCCGGCGTGCTACCCCGCTGCATCGTGCTACGCATGAGCACCCCGGTGGTCCACCACCGAGCAACCTGCCATACACACCCTGAGTGCTGTGCCACTACCCATGCAGTGGTCAGGCTGTGTGCAGGCCCTCATGTAGCCGGCCGACGAGCTCAACAACAATGGAGTCGTCAATCGCCCAGCATGCAATCATGCGGTATGGTGCATGCGGCTACAGAATGTCATACCTGAACATATCCTCCTCCATATACGTAGGTGCCAAAAAGGTAAACGTAGATACATAACAGAGATATAAACAACATGAATCCAACAATATATAACAAGTATCTCCAGCATCTAATCATGGGTAGATAAGCACTATAAGTAACCATAACCACGAACACATATACACATGGCAAGAGATAAAAGTAAACCAGACTAATGTAAAGCATCTAACAGTAGCAGCATGTGATAGGTATCAACTAAGCTAGGACCAGGGAAGAAATAAATCTACCATCTATCACTAGTAACTATATATAAACTATACATATCATAAGACAGTATCAAAAGATAAGTCAAAGGGTACCCGCCTCAAATAGAAGGTACAATCCAAATCCGAAGTCGAGACGCCTATCTCGAATCAGAGTCCTGTGTCAAACAATATATATATATTTTATTTAGCTAAATCCAAATGAATAGCTAAATAAAATCTCCAAAACTAAATTAGGGCAAAACCCTAATCACCATTTAGATTAGAAATCTAAACTTATATTAAATCCAATAGTTGACTAGGGTTAATTGTCTTAACCCTAATCATTCCATTAGTTTAATCTAAGCAACCAAATCTAATCACAATCAACCACTACTTACAACCTCTAGTAATCATGTAATCCAAATCATACCTAAATCTACACATAACCAACTAAATATAACCCTAATTCGTATCATTAAAACAAGGTAACAATTGACCTCCAAAAACTTACCCAAATCCAAGGTGATCACCAGTAGATCACCACCCAAGATGTTGCTGTCAGTTAGGGTAGTTGCTGTTGGAACCCAAGAAAGTTCACAGCACTCAACCTTGCTGAAATCTTGAGCACACCTCACTGATCAGAACCTATTGACTGCTGGGATTCTTCTCCACTTCAACCGAGACCTCAATCATAGTGAAGAAGAGAAAGTCCAAGTACTGATCAAAAGATTTACAGAAAACAATTGAATCTGACATCAAGATCACAACAAAGAAAAGAGAGTAAGAATCAACAATGCATTACCTCGATCGGTTGCCTCCAGAAAGTGTCACCTAATCCATTCCATAATGCAATGTATTGAATCTACTGACCCTCAACTAGCCAGCGTCTGCCAAGACCTAGCTCCGGCAGAGGAATACAAGATCCACTCAAACGATCCATGACCTGACCTAGGATCGGCGACGATCAAAGAGGAAAAGCAAGAATCGAGGATGAAACTCGAAGCTAGGGCACAAATCAGAGAACAGAAAAGCGAGAGGATCAATTGCTTACCCTTGAAGCCCTAATTGTCCCCTCACGCCGGTGATCGGCGATGGCAGGGCTCAATCCAACGGCACTGTCCGATACGGCTAGAGAAGACACGGATCGCTCCGGGAATGACTCGTGGAGAAGGAATGAAGGGCCGATACGTTGGGGACAACACAGATCGGGCACCTGTCGTGCCCTAGCCGCCTCGCCGTCGACACTCGGCCGCCGAATCCACCGAACAAATCTCCCCTCAGTCGAAGACAGCACGGCTCCGCTGGTTTCCGTCGTGTTCCAGCAAGCTCCGGTGGCTTCCTCCTCGGGCGATGTTGACGATCGACGAAGGTCCCTCGGCTTGGCTTCGATTCGTCCGCGAGACAAAGAGAGGGAATAGAGGAAGGGAAGAAATATCGGGGAAGAGGAGACGCTCGGGTTCGGCGATAGGTTTAGGGAAAAAGAAATAAAAGAAAAGGAATTATATAAATAACACATTTCCTCACTTTAATGAGTATCCCAAATAGGCCTTATCCGAACCCATTAATTCGTCCCCTCAAAATTCATCGTACGAGCTCCGAAAAATTCCCAGAAAATTTCTAAAACTTTCGGAAAAATTCTATAAGGCTATTTTCCAAATAACCCTATTAATTATATTTTCCAAGATCTCACAATATGAGATGATACTCACTCACATGTTATGATAGGATGTTCTTTATGCTGTAATATGATATGTCATGATGCTTATTTCATGTTATGATAGGTTATGATGTTTACGTTATGTTATGATATGATTGTCATTTATGCCATGATATGATGATTACTTCATGCTACGATATGATACATTTATGCCATGATAAGTTTATGCCATGATATGATGATTACTTCATGCTATGAGATGATACATTTATGCCATGATATGATGCCCACTTTATGCTATGATATGATTGTCATTTATGCCATGATATGATGCTTATTTTATGCCATGATAAGATTTTCATTTATGCTATGATATGAGTTTCATTCATGCTATAATATGTGATATGATTACTCTTATATGATATGTACGGTTTTTGTGAGTAGGAAAGGATCTTACTGAGCCTTGTGTGCTCATAGCTTACTTTCCTTGTACCACAGATAAAGGAAAATGATGGATAAACTAAAGGAGCAGCAGGAGGGGCAGTAGATGTGTGTGGTGGTGGCTTGGCAAGAAAGAAAGACCTGCTTATTTTATGTTGATGACTTGCATGATCACTTTTACTTACGCTTATGTTAGAAATGGATAATTATGACTCTTTAAGTTTATAACTATGCTGAGCATATTGGTATGATTAGTTGTGATTTAAAAGAACGATTACTTCCGCTGTTTTAAAAATTTATGTACGTACGTTATGTATATTATGAAAGTAACCCCGCCTCCACTAAGAAGGAGGGGGCAGGCGTTACAGGTGGCACCTTTTAACTGGTAGAACAGGTCGTCAATCCGTGGTAGAGGGTACCGGTTCTTGATCGTCACTTTATTTAGCGCTCGGTAGTCTATGCACATTCGCATAGACCCATCTTTCTTCTTCATAAATAGTACTGGAGCTCCCCATGGAGAGTGACTAGGGCAGATCAGTCCCTTGTCGAGTAACTCCCGTAGCTGTTCCTGAAGTTCATTCTATTCAGCTGGCGCCATATGGTAAGGTGCTTTAGAGATCGATTTAGTACCAGAAATCAATTCGATCTCAAATTTAACTTCTCTATCGGGGGCTAAACCTGGTAGTTCATCGGGGAATACATCTGGGTAGTTGCACACAACTCTGACATCTTCCAGCTTCTGGTCCTCTTCTTGACTTGTATCTACCACATGTGCGAGAAACCCAGTGCATCCGCGGTCTAACATCTTTTGTGCCCTTAAGGCTGATAAGAGCTTCTTAGTTTCTTTCCTTGGCTCTCCAATAAACTCAAACATTGGTTCTGCTTCAGGCCAAAAGGCCACTTTTCTTTTTCGGCACTCGATCGAAGCACCGTACTTACTCAGGAAATCCATGCCCAATATAATATCATAATCCTGCATATCGAGCACTATCAGATCGCAATAGAGTTCTCTGTCTGCGATTCTGATGGGTGCGGCTCGCATCATATGAGTAGATGGCATCGCTTCTCCCGAAGGCAGGGTTGTTAAGACCTTGTAATCTAAAGCTTTTGGTGGCATGCCTAACTTCCTTGTGAAAGGTGTAGAGACGAACGAGTGTGTTGCCCCAGTATCAAACAATACAGTAGCATGCTGACTGAAAATAAATATATGACCTGTGACAATCGTAGAAGCGTTCGCCATGCCCTCCTTGGTGAGGGAGAAAATTCTGGCATTCGTCATAACTGGCGGAGCTTCCAATCTCCCTTGGCTTATTTGAGTCCCTTCTATGGTCGTATGCATCTGGCGTAGCTGTGGGGGAACACCCCTATTCTGGACATACTGCTGAGGAGGTGTCTGAATCTGGGTAGGGAAGTCTCTGGCTCTATGCCCATCTAGTCCACTGTTGTAGCACTTATTTGTGCCCATACAACATTTTCCAGGATGCTTCTTTCCACATGTGGTGCACTGAGGGAACATGGGTTGCTTGCTCGCTGGACCACCCTTAGAGTCGTTCCATTGCTTTCTCTTACCATTGTGGCTTCCTTTCCAGCTGGCTTTACTACTTTGAGGTTTCGGTCCTCCTGACTAGACTTGACTCTTGCCCTCATTCAGCGCCTTCAGATAGTGTTCGGTGATCAGGGCACTGTTGATTAGCTTTTCTATGGTCTGAGGTCTATTAACTCCGCCGGCCACGTTCTGAGCTATTTCGGGTCTCAGCATCTTCAGCATGAGTCTGACCCTTTCGCTTTCTGTACTGACCAACTCTAGGCATAGGCGTGGGATATGGGTTATGTTTTATTAACCCCCGATAAAGGAGGGAAAGGGGATAACCAAGTAAGGAGGTAGGTCAATATCGGCCGGGATATACCTCCAGGGGGATAGGTTAAATATCGACCGGGATATGCCTCAAAGGAGATAGGCCAATATCGGTCGGGATATACCTTCAGGGAGGCAGGACAATATCGGCCGGGATATACCTTCATAGAGACAGGCCAATATCGGCCGGGATATACCTTCGGGGAGGAAGGTCAATATCGTCCGGAATATACTTCCAAGTGAGCAGGCCAATATCGACCGGGATATACCTTCAAGAAGGAAGGCTAATATCGGCCGGAATATACTTCCAAGTGGGAAGGTCAATATCGGTCGGGATTTACCTTGAGAGAGACAGGCCAATATCGGCCGGGATATACCTTCGGAGAGGAAGGCCAATATCATCCGGAATATACTTCCAGGTGAGCAGGCCAGTATCGGCCGGGATATACCTTCAAGAAAGAAGACCAATATCGGCCGGAATATACTTCCGAGTGGGAAGGTCAATATCGGCCGGGATATACCTCAATGGAGGAAGACCAATCTCGGCCGGCCTGAATAGTACCTTGAAAAGATATACCAATATTGATCAAGATTACATACTTGACAAAATATAGCCCAGTGCCAGCTGGGATAACAAACTCAGAAGGGCACGGACAGGCATTACCCAAGGAGCCTCATGAGAGGTAATGATTATTGATCAAACCTAGTTAAGTTCATCCTCGACCGATACAGGGGACAATGTTATATTAAGTTATCTATGATATAGCAAAAACAGGAGAGGCAAGTATGAACGATAGAAACACTTTGAAAGGAATTGTGAAACAGGATAGAAGTAAATATTTCAAATAAAGTAGTCCATAAAGATATTTGCAGTATGTGATTGTATAACAGGTGTTATATATTTTGACGGGAAATGTGTTTTCAGACTATTTTGCAGGTACTAGATGACAAAGAAGGTACATCTGGGGTACAAAAAAGATTCCTAAAAAGTCATTTACCACAAGTACGCAGCTTACGTCATCTTATAACAAACTCTAACAAACCGAAGTCCACTTCATGACTACGGAGATTATATGAAGTGGTATAAAAAGGGGAATCCTCTTCGTTGGCTAGGTAAGTTCACATCACTACGCACATTCATAACCCTAATTTTCAACCACTGTTCATCTTCTTCTTCCTTCGGACACACCAAGAGAGATCACTAACTTGAACGTCGGAGGGCCTAGCTAGGGATTCCCACCCCGGTCTTAGGTCACTAACGATAGTGTTTGCTGGTCTCTTATGCGTAGGAAGTCTTGGAAGCTCCGAATCTGGGTTTCTCATCGTTTGGATTTCTCTCTCGAATCTTCATGCAAGGAGGGCATTCGGTGGCTCTATTTTTCCCGATCCTCTTTGGGTTTCCCGGATCGTAGTTCTATAGGTATTATTCTTCATCAGAGGTAGGTTTTTTCTTTCAGCTCTCCGTCTTGTCAAGCTTCTCAGACAGGATCAAATTTGGCACCGTCTGTGGGAAATTGACCTAAATCTGAGACTACAAGATGGAAGAGGCTGGAAAATCAAACCTGCTCACCATTAGTCATGAAGATCTTGATTTTCTCATTAATTCTCATGTACAAAAAGCCTTGCAACAACAACAACAACAACTTCAAGCTCATATTGGAGCTACTCTGCCAACAGGTCATAATCCAACGATTTCAACTACTAAACATCGGAAAGGAAAGGAGCCGGAAGAGGAGGAACATGCATAATTTCCTCCAGCCACAGCTTCTCCGACGCGACGCCCGCGAGCCTTTCTTCGTACTCCCATGGAACATGGGGGACGAAGGCCTGTGTTTCAAGAATCCTCTGGCGAAGCACCAGACAGAGAAAAGAGTAAGATTAAAATGATAACTAGTGCTAGCTCACCAGAAAAAATCATCTCTCCCTTCTCCCAAAGCATACTGGATGATCCACTTCCTAAGTGGTACCAAAATCATCAAATTGTTGAGTACACTGGGACTACAGATCCAGAGGATCATTTATTAAAATTTGAGAATGTAGCATTATTACAACAATTCTCTGACAGAGTGAAATGCCGAATGTTTCTTACTACACTTGGAGGAGCTGCACAACGCTGGTTCAAGAGATTGCCAGAAAAATCTATCCGAAAATTTAAAGATTTCAAGAAGGTTTTTCTACATCACTTCTCTAGTAACAAGAGGTATCATAAGACTCCTTGGAGTCTATTCTAAATTAAGCAAGCATCCAAAGAGTCCATCCGTGCCTACATCAAAAGGTTTAACCAGGTAGCTATCGATGTGCCCAATGCAACTACTGAAATCTTAGTAAGCGCTTTTTCTCAGGGTTTAAATGATAATGATTTATTTAAAGACCTGGTGAGAAATCCTCCTGTTAATTTTGATTCCTTGATTGAACGTGCTACTGAGTTTATTAATGTGGAAGAAGCTCAAGCCACCCGTAGAAAGGAGGGCATTACTTCTTCTCCTACCGTGGTTAAGGAGAAAGCTCCTGCCCTTGTTCCTCCACCAAGAGGGCCTCGAGCAACTCATCCACCTCATCGTCAGCCAGAATATCGTCCACAGGCAGTACAACACGTAGAGATACAGCCAGAGGCACCAAGAAGATGGTGCACTTATCATAAAACTAGCAGTCATCATACTGAAGACTATTTTGTTTTAAGAAATAAACAAGCAAATAGAGAGCGCTACCAAAGGAAAAATTATTATCGGCAATAATACCCTAAACAGCAAAGTCCACTCAAATTGGAATATCGTCCGGTCGAGCCCAGGCAGGATGCATTGCCTACCCCGACCGGTACAAGCCAGGTGTCGGAAAAGGCTCCTTCTGAAGCCATGACATCTCGACAAGAAGAAAACAGGAGTAATGCCGCCTGGGGAAATATTAGTATGATCGCGGGAGGGCCCACTGATGGGGATTCTAATAGGGCCAAGAAAGCACATGCCTGAAGACTGGAGATTCATGTTGTGGGGTGCAGAATGGAACGAGCAACTGGTCCCGAGATAAGTTTTGGGCCTAGAGATCTTGAGGGGGTAGAAATACCCCATGATGTTGTCCTGATTATCAAAGTCGTGATAGCCAACTATGCTATTTCTCGTACCTTCATAAACACGGGTAGTTCTGTCAATATTATATTCAAGAAGGCTTTCGATCAATTACAGATTGACCCGAGTGAACTTCAACAGATGGTCACTCCTCTATATGGATTCACGGGCAACGAAGTACAACCGCTGGTTCAAATAAAGTTGGACATATCTCTAGGAGAGGAGCCTCTGATGAGAACAAGGAGATCTTATTTCATGGTGGTGGACACCCCATCCTCTTATAATGTGATACTGGGTCGACCGGCCCTAAACGAGTTTAGGGCGGTCGTTTCTACTTTTTGTTAGAAAATTAAATTTCCTGTTGATGATCAAGTCGGGGAGGTGTGGGGTGATCAGAAGACAGCCCGAAAATGTTATGTAGAAATAGTTCGGACTGAAGCTAACGCTGCCCAAAAGATTCGAAGAATGGAAGTCAATGCCATTCAGGAGAAGCAACTTGTTCTGATTTATGAAGAAAAGGATGAAGTTCATATTCAGACCGGTCGACCTGAAGCTACTACATATATTGCAGCTGATCTTGAGCCTATTCTAAAAGCTGAACTGGTGCAATGCTTGAAGAAGAATAGTGATGTGTTTGCCTGGATGCCCAAAGAAGTCTCGGCGTTTCTCCTACAGTCATGGAGCATTCTTTGCATGTCTTCCCAGATGCCCGGCCGGTCATGCAAAGTAAAAGGAATTTTAGCCTGGAACAGAACCAAATCATCAAGGAAGAAATAACTAAACTCATGGAGGCTGGTTACATCAGGGAGGTACACTTCCCTAGTTGGCTAGCTAATGTGGTTCTGGTCTCTATGCTAAGAAACAAATGGCGAGTGTGCATTGATTTCCGGGATCTCAACAAGACTTATCCAAAAGATTATTATCCGTTACCCAGGATTGATCAACTAGTAGACTCCACTACGGGGTGCGAATACACCTCTATGTTGGACGCTTATCAGGGTTATCATCAGGTCCCCCTGGCTAAGGAGGATCAAGAAAATGTTAGTTTTATAACATCTGAAGGAACTTATTGTTATAATGTTATGCCCTTCAGACTAAAAAATGCAGGGGAAACTTATCAGAGGCTTATGAATAAGGTCTTCCAGAAGAAGATTGGAAGAAATATGGAAGTATATGTTGATGATATCTTAATCAAGTCTCTTCAAGCTGTTGATCTGTGCAGCGATGTAGAGGAGACCTGCAAGACATTGAGACAATATGGGCTCAAGTTGATCCGAGCAAATGTTTATTCGGAGCAAAAGGGGGAAAATTCCAGGGGTATATGGTGTCCGAGCGAGGAATAGAGGCCAACCCGAGCAAAGTCAAGGCACTTCAAAACATGGAGCCTCCACGCAACATGAGAGAAGCTCAAAGACTTACTGGCCGCATTACAGCCTTATCTAGGTTCATTTCTAGGTTGGCCGATCGTAGCTTCCACTTCTTTAAAATACTCCAGAAGGCAAGCAAATTTCAGTGGAATGAGGAATGTGATAAGGTCTTTCAAGAGATAAAAGATTACTTGTCTACTCTTCCTGTATTATCTAAGCCTATAGTAGGAGGGACCCTCTGGATATATTTGTCAGCTAATGAAAATGCTGTAGGCTCTGTAATAGTTAGGCAGGAGGGAAAGGAACAACAACCTGTATATTTCTTTAGCCATTTATTAAAAGGAGGTGAGTGTAGATACACTACACTAGAAAAGTTGGCTTATGCATTAGTATTGACTGCTCGGAGGTTGTGCCCATATTTCTTAGCACATAAAATTGTTGTACTAACCAACAGTACCCTCGGACGGGTGCTACTCAACCCAGAAGCATCCGGTCGGCTGATCAAATGGACGACCGAACTTGGTGAATATGACATACAGTATCAACCTCGCTCAGCCATCAAGGCACAAGCTCTAGCAGATTTCATTATAGAAGTTCAAGGGCCTGAGGAAGAAAATATTTGGAAAGTTTATGTAGATGGCTCCTCAACCAGACAAGGTAACGGAATTGGTGGTCTTATATCTCCAAGGGAAGATAGACTCCAACTTTCTGTCAGATTGAATTACACAACTACTAGCAATAAGGCAGAATATGAAGCCTTGATAGTTGGATTATAAACCGCTCGGCATATAGGAGCAGCTCGAGTCCTCATCCATTCTAATTCTCAATTAGCAGTCCAACAACTATCAGGTAATTTTGAAATTAATAATGATAGGCTTAAATTATATGCCGAGACATTTGATAAGCTGAAATCTCAGTTTCAAGAAGTGAGTATACAAAAAGTTCCTCGGTCTGAAAATCAGGTAGCAGATGAATTAGCTAAGTTGACCTCTGCTATAGTACCATGGAATCTAGATCGGCCAGTAGAACAAACTCTGTTAATATCTTGTATCGAAAGACAAGCTGGCGTAGAAATACAAGGTGACAGGAGGGCTCAAATCATATTGTATCTACAGCAGGATATTCTTCCGAGTAATACAGAACAAGCAAGGATATTTAAGAAGAGAGCTGCTCAGTACACTATGATAGGAGAACAGTTATATAAAAGAACTTTTTCTAGACCTCTGCTCAATTGTATTGGCACAAAAGATATACAATTTATTTTACAGGAAGTTCATCAAGGTTCATGTGGTAGTCATATAGGAGGAAGATCCTTGGCCTGTAAAATCTTCCTAGCAGGAGATTTCTGGCCTACTCTACACGAGGATGCCAACAAGTTGGTAAGAACTTGTATTTCTTGCTAGAAACATCAAAATATTTCACATCATCCTACACAGTTGTTGAGAACCTCTATAGTCTCATGTCCCTTCGATCAATGGGGCATGGACATAGTAGGCCCATTTCATATGGCAGCTGCACAAAGAAGGTTTTTATTGGTAGCAGTGGATTATTTTTCTAAATGGGTAGAAGCAGAACCACTTGCCCGGATTACTGAAGATGTAGTTATTAAATTTCTGTGAAAAAATATCATATGCAGATTCGACATTTCTCATAAATTAGTCTCTGATAATGGAAGACAATTTCAAGGGGATAGAATCTTAGATTGGTGCAAAAGTTATGGTATTATTCAGGCTTTCACCTCTGTAGCTTATCCACAAAGTAATGGTCAAGCGGAAGTGACCAACAGAGAAATTATAAGGGGTTTAAAAACTAAACTAGATCATGTCGGAGGCAGTTGGGTAGATGAATTACCCAGCGTTCTTTGGGCCTATCGTACTACACCTCAAGAAGCAACCGGAATTACTCCTTTTCAATTAGTTTATGGAGGAGAAGCTATAATTGTAACGCCCGCCCCTCCTGCTCGTAGGGTACGGGGTTACTTACTTATCCATTACTATTTCTATTTCTATTTGCGGAAGCGCATATGCATATTCAAATTTGTATTCGAAAATAAAACACTTAGAAAAATATTCTGAAGTCATGTGAACCATAACATAACACACTTAGTACATTTCATAATGATAATAAAAACATAAGCAGGTCTTTCATTATCTTAGCCGAGCCACCACCACACACATCTCCTTGCCTCTCTTGCAGCTCCCCAAGAACATCCACTCCTTGCCTTTATCTGTGGTACAAGGAAAGTAAGCTGTAAGCACACAGTCTTAGTAAGATCCTTTCCTACTCACAAAATCTGTATTTCCAAGCATAACCACATAGCATATAATCATGGAAATATAAACATCTAAAATCACATGGTGAATACATAGCATCATAACATATAATCTCATAAAGAAACATCATGCTGTATCTCATCATAAATCACAATGTCATATAACTCATAGGAACATAGCATGGTATATCATAAACATAAAGGACATCATGCCATATCATATCATAAATCATCATGTCACATAATGCAAGATGTCTTTTAAAACATATGTCATGTCATATGCAAGATGTCTAAAAAAATATATCATATAGTACTTGAACATAATATCATCATGAGGGCCCGGCTTGTACCACATACATACATAAATGCGCGCAATCCCTAGGACAGGGTAGCTAGCCCCGAACCTACTAGGGATCTAGGTCCGTTCATAGTCCGTCGACTTAGGGGCGTACTAAGGAGCCCATCCCTTTACTAGACCCATTCATAGTCCGTCGGCCTAGGGGCGCTTATGGAGCCCACCCTTGGTACAAGCCATACAAAGTAAAATATCATATCATGGTTCATATCATAATACATCTTATCTTATCATATCATGAGGAGTAAAGCATGCATATTTGGGCACACAGCACATGCATGGATCATAAAGATACATAATGAATCATGTCATTTATCACATCATGAAACATGCATATTTGGGCACACAGCACATGCATGAATCATAAGCATACATAATGAACATGTCATTTATCATGTCATACAACATGCATAGTTGGGCACAAAGCACATGCATGGATCATAAGCATACATAATGAACATGTCATTTATCATATCATACAACATGCATAATTGGGCACAAAGCACATGCATGGATCATAAGCATACATAATGAGCATGTCATTTATCATATCATACAACATGCATAATTGGGCACAAAGGACATGCATGGATCATAAGCATACATAATGAGCATGTCATCTAACATATCATAAAACATGCATCTTTGGGCACATAGAACATCATAAAAGACACAATTATGCATAGCATCAGTAAATAACATTTCCTAATTCATAACGCATCATGTGAGGCATATCTAAGCATTTAAACTCATAGTGGCTGAACCACTCATAAGGAGAAAACAAGCTATAAGCAACATGAAAGTGTGAACACCTAGCTAAATTCATATCATATTATCAAGAGGTACATGAGCATGCTAGGTTAACCTTTTAGCTTCTCTAAGCCCTAGTTTGATTCTTGGCCGAACCTTACATGAAAGGAAACTAGGTTTTAAATCCACATATAAGCATAATCACCTAGCTAAATTCATATCATATTATCAAGAGATACATGAGCATACTAGGTTACTTTTTAGCCTCTCTAAGTTCTAGTTTTGTTCTTGGCCGAAACATATATGAAAGAAAAGCTAACTTTAAAAAAACATATAAGCATGAACACTTAACTACATTCATATCACATTATCAAGAGATACATGAGCATGCTAGGTTAACTTTTAGCTTCTCTAAACCATAACTTTGGGTGCTTGGCCGAACCATCCATGGAGAGAAAACTAGGTTTTAATCAACATGAAAGCATAATCACCTAGCTAAATTCATATCATATTATTAAGAGATACATGAGCATGGTAGTTTAACCTTTTAGCTTCTCTAAGCCCTAGTTTGGTTCTTGGACGAACCTTACATGAAGGGGAAACTAGATTTTAAATCAACATATGAGCATAATCACCTAGCTAAATTCATATCATAGTATTAAGAGATACATGAGCATGCTAGGTTAACTTTTAGCCTCTTTAAAACCCAAATTTTGGCCTTTGGCCGAAACACACATGAAAGGAAAGCTAACTTTAAGCAACATTCAAGCATAAGAAAAACCAACCCAATCCTTTAACATAGCATACATATCATAAGGATGTAGTAAACATGGTTAGTTTAGGTCTTAAGCTTCCCTAGGACCTTCACCTATACTTGGCCAAAAGTTCATGTTTATGAATCTAGATTTTAAGTCAACATACAACATGAGAACATTACTAGCTTCTTACACTAGGGTACTTATCATAAGAACATAATGAACATGCCTTATTTAGATCTTGTTCTAACCAAATCCTTCCTTTTATTTTATACTTGGCGGAAAGTTCCCATTTGTGAACCTATGTTTTAAGTATTTTACTCTTATGTGCAAACAAAAGCAACTTGTACCACAGGTGAGGGGATACTTACATCCTTTCGCTTGTGGTTTTTCTTAAGAAAAGGTACTCTAGGTGCAAAGGAAGGAGAGAGAGCTTCTTCTTCTTGCACCTCCTTTTTCTTTCTCTTGCTTGGAAGGGGTAGGTCTTGAAGGCTTCTTCTTGTAAATTAGTTTTCTTGGAGAGGAACCTTAGCTTAGCTTTTGGAAATGAGGAGAGGGAGAGCTCTTGATTTCGGTGGAGAATGAAGAAGGAGAAAGAAGGAGGAAGAAGAAGAAGAAGAAAGAATTAATCACTTGCTTTTCTTCTCCCAATCCTATTTATTCCCATGTAAATGAAGCATGTCTTCATTCATTCCCTCAACTCCTCTTTTCCCTCATTCCTTTAATTCCACGAAAATAGAGAGAGGGAGGGAAGTAACCAACTTATCTTTTGCTTGCTTCTTCTCTTAACCAAGAGGAAAAGAAAGTAAGCTACTTGGTTTTCTCTTGTTCTTTTACTTAACCATCTTCTCTCCTTTAACTACTATTTCCATGCTCTTTTATTCACTTATCATTCATTACTCTAATGGTTCCATCCACTAATTTAACTCTATTACTTGTGGGAGGTTCAAGGTTCAATCCTTAACCTCACCTCTTTTCATTTCATTTTGGTTTCTATTTTCCTTTTCTCTTTTTCTTTCTTTTATTCTTTTTATTTTATAGAAAAGTACTCCTAGGCATAGCTTAGCATTTCGTGGGTGTTACAATAATTCCCATCGAAGTAGGAGTAGAATCTGATAGAAAATGACTATATGATGAAGACAATGCTGGTCGACGGCTCATGGAGCTGGACTTGATAGAAGAAATTAGAGACAAGGCTGCAACTAGACTCACCTCATATCGAAAACGGATGAGGCAAAATTATAACAAAAGGGTTATCCCAGGATTTTCCCAAGTAGGGGATTTGGTATGGAAGCCTGTCAAACCCGTGGGGGATGTCAGTAAGTTAGCACCATAATGGGGAGGACCTTACAAAGTAGTAGAAAAACTTATATCGGGTTCATATTATCTCCAGGATATTGAAGGAAGAATTCTTGAACGTCCCTGGAGTGCAAATCATTTACAACCTTACCGAACCTGACAAGATCATACCACTCCAGAATACATCTGAAGGAACAGAGCATAATTATTAGGAGTAAGTTCCTGGTGAACTGAGGACCAGTATGCTTACAGTTTATGTACTCTATTTTCTTTCAATAAATGCAATGCAAGACAAACACCTACAAAGAAATAAATGTGGTTCACACAGATTGACAATTATCGACAGAACTTTTGTAATCTATTCGAACGATCAACAGTGGGGAATCCTAAAAACCTATTCAACTCCCCTAAGAAAAACCCAGAAGTTTTAAAACCCTTACAAGGTCAGTGCAAACATTATAATTTTGCATAAGAATATAGTCGATCAAGAAATTTCATGAAGTAACTTGGACGGGTCTTCATGGGAGGAACCGGAGACTTTAAACTATCACAGAACATAGTCAATCGGGAAATCTCATGAAGTAACTCGGACGGATCTTCATGGGAGGAACCGGAGACTTTAAACTATCACAGAACATAGTCGATCGGGAAATTTCATGAAGTAACTCGGACGGGTCTTCATGGGAGGAACTGGAGACTTTAAACTATCACAGAACATAGTCGATCGGGAAATCTCATGAAGTAACTCGGACGGGTCTTCATGGGAGGAACCGGAGACTTTAAACTATCACAGAACATAGTCGATCAGGAAATCTCATGAAATAACTCGGACGGCTCTTCATGGGAGGAACCGGAGACTTTAAACTATCACAGAACATAGTCGATCGGGAAATCTCATGAAGTAACTTGGACGGGTCTTCATGGGAGGACCGAAGACTTCAAACTATCACAGAACATAGTCGATCGGGAATCTCATGAAATAACTCGGACGGGTCTTCATGGGAGGAACCGAAGACTTTAAACTATCACAGAACATAGTCAATCGGGAAATCTCATGAAGTAACTCGGATGGGTCTTCATGGGAGGAACCGGAGACTTTAAACTATCATATAACATAGTGGATTGGGAAATCTCTTGAAGTAACTCGGACGGGTCTTCATGAGAGGAACCGAAGACTTTAAACTATCACAAAGCCTAATAAACCGGAATTATATTGGCAAGGTAAATTCAAAGTTATACAGATTTATTCACAAAAATCGTTTGACATTCTACACTGAGTCAGAAGCCAAGGTTCAAAGGGGATTCTATGCATATATACATATGTTACATTTCCTATCTGAAGGCCCATCCACATGGAGCTCTTTATTTAAAATCGCCCGGAATATTATACCTAGTTCGGAGCTCAAGAGTCTTATAAAGTTCCATATACGAAATCGCTCAGAATTCTTAGTTCTTTTGAAATATAAAGCATACTCGGCACGTTCCTATCTGAGTGAAGCGCAGAAAGATTATGGAAAATTCTACTGATTAAAGTTATATGGTCATGAAAGATATTATCTGCAAAGGAGTTTATTAAGACAAGGTTTAACTTCAAAAATTAAGCAAGGAGTTCTTGAATAAGACTTATACTCAATACCCGAAAGAATTTCAAAGGAGGCATTCTTAAACTAACACAAAAGAGAAACGGGTAAGTATCAAAACTTTCCCATATATCGTAATCATTTAATTACAAAGTTTTTGGTTATAGTTCCTTTCACTACCAGTTTTTCCATTACACGTTTTTTCATTGCCAATCTTTTTGAATGCATAGATATGATTACTTAAAATGACTTGTTAAATCTGCGGGTAGCTCTTTGTTAAGTCTGCTACGGTTTATGAAGGAAGAAGGAGGTTCCTTAGGTAGATAGCCACCTTCTCTCAATTGTTGAAGAATTCCCGACATAGAATGATTTAAAGCACCCACCATTCGACGGACAAATTCTTGAGCAAACTCCGGAGACTTTAGATAAGCTAGGCGCCACTTTTCCCATCGGTTCTTCTCCTGCTCCTTATAACTCTGAAAATCAGCTTGTAGTTTAGTGTTTTGATCTTTTAAAGCATCCTTCTCCAATTTGAGTTGTTCCAATTCCTTCTGGAGCAGTGACAACTCGGCATCTTGAGCCTTTCTTTGCTCTTGTTCTTGTAGGATAGCGAAATCATGAAAGGCTAGGTCTTGAGCTTGTTCAGAAAGACAGACATTATGACGCTTCTCTACTTTCTCTAAAACAAGGCTTTTATGAGAAGCGTCTAAGAGAGCTTTCTCCTTTAAAGCAATTTCTAGTCGAAGACCAGAGTGTAATCGGTCCACCTGTAGCTCCAAAGTTCTCCTTGCAAGCTCTTTATCTTTCAATAATTGTTGTGACTCCTGTAATTCATGTCTCAATACCCCTAATTGTTGATCTTGTAAGGCCACTTTCTCTTGCAACTGAGTCAGGTCATCATTAGAAGGAGGTAAAGTAGCCTTCAATGTCTCTAGTTGAGCTTTCAACTTAGTGTTTTCCCGGTCCCGAGCCATGAGTAGCTGGTCTATGTGAAGACTTGAGGCAAGGAACTAAATAAAATAATGATATAGTTATAGATAGTGAGAAGAAGTTAACAGTATGTAACTAAGAATACTTACAGCGACTGCCTGACGACTGTGATTGTCTGCCCGATCGGAAATATTGATGCCCCTTAATTGCTCTTGACTATGTAGCCAAGATTCAGCCAACAATCCTTGTAACTAAAGAGAACCGTAACTAGGGGGATCAGAAGTTTACCCCATTTGAGAAGGCAGACCCAAAGCTTGTCTGAATAAAGGTGAGGAGATCGAAGAAGAAGGAGGTAGGGATGAAGAAGACGAAATAGAAGGAAAAGAAGTAGTAGAAACAAGAGCAGCAGAAGAGGAACTAGATGGGATAGAAGGTGGCAATGTGAGGGGTACTAACTCAATCGCTGAAACACGAACTGCTGAGGGCCCGGTACAGGGAGAAGATCTCCGGCAAGGTGTTCGTTTCGCTCGCGGTCCAAAAGCCAAAGGAGGCAAGGCCAACGCAAGAGGTTGAGAAGACATAGAAGGAATAACAGCCATCTCAGAAGTAGAAGCAGAAGGAGCTGAAACAATAGCAGAAGAAGAGGGGATGAGCAGAGCAGGTCTCATCATCCTAAGAGCAGGATTGGAGATAATATGGGTAGGGGACATTGGTGCCTTACCTCTCTCAAGAGAAATAGGCGCCGGGACAAGAGAAACTTACACAAAAGTACCAAAAAGATCACCAAAGGGTACATTCTCAGTAAGCTTGGGCTTTTTGATTAAGGCAACAAAGGGTTGTTCTTCTTCCTCTTACATGGATGCGATAGTTTCTACCTGTTGCTCTTCCTTAGACAACAGGCCCAGGGTAGAAGAATTAGGATTAGCTCGATGAGTTCGTAGCCATTCTTCTCCAAGATTATTTACAAAAGACTTAGTCATGATAGTATTTCTGTACATGAAGGCGGGAAAAAGCGCATCGACTGAAACGTAAGAATTAAGCACCATTATAAGGGAGATATACTAATCAGTAAATGTAGCATGAAATGTTTATACATACCGAAAGAACCATCCATGGGAGTGTCAATGTTACCTATTCTAAAAGGGAACATTAAACCTTCCACAATCAAATGCGGTAAGCTAAATTTTGCCCCCCTCAATTTAGATACAGCAGAAGCAATAGAGGGATCACTGAGGAGATTATGGGTACTAGGAACGGGGGGTAAATCGTATATCCATTGGATTGGAAAAGGAGGAGGAGAAGGGAGACGCATACAGAAAAATTTATGGCGTCATTCCCCTTGAGGAGGAATGCGGTTAAACAAAATAGTCTTAGGGCGAGACTAAAACTTGAAGACACCCATGTCTATCTGACGTGGAGCGAAGAAGTGATGAAAAAGACGTGGGTATAAAGGAAAATCTAGCATTTTAGATACTCCAATGAAACCCATGAGGATAGAAAAAGACTGTGGGATAAGCTGATTGAGGGGAATATTGAAGTATACACTAACATCAGAAAAAAAGGAATGAAGAGGAAATCGAAAACCTTGTAGGACTTGGTCCCGGAAGATAAATATACATCCTAAAGGAGGAAGATGTAGACTATCCAGGGGAGTAGGGCGAACTATATAAGAAGGAAAGTCATAAGTCGCCTTTAAATCCACTTCCTCTGTCTCGGTGAGGTCAAACGCGCATGAAAGAAACCACGCTGGAGGAGAAATATCCATGGCGGAACAGCAGAAGGAAGATGAATCGGAGAAAGCAAGAAGAAAGTCAGGAAGCAGAAGAGAACTTCTTAAACCCTTGTTTTTCCTCTCGACCCTATGCCAAAACCCCCAAATAAAGATAGCAAGAGGAATAGAAAAAGGGGAAGTGCTCAGAATTCCAACTGTCACAAATAGGTAATGACATTAAAGGATAAAATCGAAGTTGAAAAGGAAGAGGAATTCCAAGGAAAAAGATGTTAAGTTAAGTGATCTTCCTTAAAAAAAAAAAAAAAAAGGGGGGGGGGGGGGGGCCGAGTTTCCCTAGGTATAATTTTAGTTCTTAAGAAAGTCCGATGAATACAAGAAAAATCGGTCAGGTACTATAAGTTGAGATTATTTAATAAAACAACAAACCCAAAGGAGCATAATAGACCGGGTGAAAGTTGGGTATGAGGCATTGGTCGATAGACAGGACTTGGTTAGAGAATACCGGACGAAATTCATAAAGATGAGTACGAATCGGCCGGTCACAGTAGACCGGCCGAGATAAAATAATATTCTAATATGTTGATCAGAGGTTTGTAATGGTAAGCCAGGTAACATCCACCGTATAAAATTTGGTCAAAATATAATACATAAGGTGGTATGCATAAATACAAGTATAAATTAGTCGAGTATAACAAATCTACCAATATTAAGAATATGACGACAGGACTGCACTAAATCTAATGGGACACAATTAGCTGTAAAATATCGGACGATAGTTGTCAGCGTTAATATACACCGGTCGGTCATGATAAAGCAGTCAAAATAAAGAACATTATAATGGGTTGAGCAAAGTTTTATGATGGCCAGCCAGGTGACATTCAATATATTTAAACAAGACAAACAATCGTCATGAAGAAGAACAGGTTTAACAATGAAAAAGGGAGGATCAACTTTACATAAGTGCACTAGATTGTCATCACAAAGTCCCAGTCCCCCTTACAGGGATTCAAATTTAAGTAAGAAAAGAAAGTCATCCTAAGGTCAGCTGAGGAAATAGATCAGGAGGCCTATTATCAATAAGTTTGCAATGATTTAGGAAGTTGGGAGGGGGATCACGAGATAAGAAGTTTTCCTCTCGCAATTGTTGAACCGCCCCTTTAGCTCCCGTAGTAAAGGCTGCTAAGATTGACTTCACGATCGGCCTATTGAATTCAGTGGACTCAATCATGATAGTGGCCCTTTCTTTGTATCGAGTGTCTTCGTTTGCTTTGTAGACCACCAAAGCCGTCTGGGAAGTCTTCAGTTCGTTTTCTTTGATAGAGACCTAGGTTTTAGCTGAATTTAGGGAGGTGTTCAAAGAAGTTATTTCATCATCCTTCAGCTGCAAGGCTTTAAGTTTTTCAGCCAATTCTGATTCATAATCAGCCTTTAATTTGCCAATCTTGGAAGTTAATTCTTGGTTAAGATCCGTAGCTGATTTGAACTGTGTCTGAACACTTTCGATTTGGACTTCAAGTTGTTTCTTGGAAGCAGCAGAAAACGTAGCAGAAGATAACTCAGTAACTTGTTGTTTCAACTTGTCGTTCTCGGATCTCAGCTTCTTGTTCTCGTTGTATAAATTATGCATCAGCCGAGACAAGCCCATATTTTCTATCCATCGCTAGAAATATAATAAATGGTTATGACATGATCATTAATGAATAGAGAGTAGACGTTAATAAACATACCTGATTCTCCTTATGGGAAAAATGATTAATTGTTTCGGGAGTGGTGAGTTCTTCAAAAATAGGACGAACCTTATCCCAAGCGTTAGCAAAGGAACCTCCTAGCAATATGAGGAGGACGGGGATAGCAGAAGAACCCGCAGAGAAGGAGGAAGTAGGAATAGATGGAGGAGCAAAGACTAAATAAGAAGAGGGTGAGAAAGGTAAGGATCCGGATTCAGGAATAGATAGTGGAAAGGTGAAAGAAGCATCACTAGGGGCACTGGTGCTGGAAGAAGGTGAGGCAGTGAGGGTTAGAGAAGGATATAGCTCGGCCAAAGTAGGTTCGTTAGAAGGAAGGTCGATAGGAGTAAAACCTTCTGAAACCAGCTCATCGGCTGGAAGGATGAGTCTCCTTTTTGGAGGGGGAGCCCTAGTGAGTTTGCGCCCAGGGCATTTACTGGTAGCAACTTCAGCTATTGATTTACCAGAACTCCCAGGAGACGTGAGTTCAATAATAGGAAGAGGGGCGGCTGATGAGGTAGCAGCAGCCACTGGTGAAGCCACAACGGGCAAAGGAACAACAGGGATTTCTGCGGGAATACCTTCGAGAGCCTCAGGAGCCACCGAAGAGCTGGGTACCTCAGCTAAGGGAGCCGGTTCTTCGATTAAAGGTGGCGGAGTAATAACAGCCAAAAGCTCTTTTTCTTTTGCGCGAATGGCATTTTCCTCCAGACGTAGTTCTTTATCGATCAAAGCAGAATAAAAGCTCTCCACTACATAGAAAAGAAAAATAGTTTAGTTAGTTAAAATCAACAAGAAAGAAGCAGGATTTTACCTAAAGACCCTTGTGTAGTAGGCTTGACGGGGCTTAGGTCGAATAAATATAGAAGATCGACTCTCAGCCACTTGGGGATAGAAAGCCGACGACATAACAACTTTTCACAATAAATAGGAAAGGAAGAATGAAGATGAAACTCCCTGATGTCGGGCAAGGGTGGTAAGGAGGATTTCCAGGCATGAGACCAAGTGATGGGTCCTGGAAATTTTATGAAGAAAAAATGAGATTTCCAAGCTTTAAGAGACGACGACATATCCTCGAAAAGGACCATTTTAGTCCGGGATTGGAACAAAAAAACACCAGGTTCTGAACACTTAGGGTAAGAAAACATGAAGAAATTCTGAGGAGTAGGAGGGATGTCTAGCAGACGAAATAGCATGTAAGCACCACATAGATAACGAAAGGCGTTAGGTGCAAACTGCTGCAAAGGAATATCAAAATACTGGCTTATTTCGATTAGGAAAGGAGGAATGGGAAACCTTAAACCTCCTAACAACTGATCCTTGAAAAAAGCCACGCAATTATCGGGGGGATGATGAGGACGATCATCTGGTTTCGGGATTAAGATGCTATACTCCCTGGGGATTTCATATTGGCGGCGGATGGTAAGCCTAGCACTTTTATCAAAGGAGGAAGACATTTGGACATACCAAGGAGCAATCGCTTCCTCAGCCATAGACAGAAGTAAAGGATAGCAAAACAACAAGCTTACTTACTGGAAGCAAGAAAAGAGATCGCCGGAAAACGAGGAGAACGAGGTGTGATCAAAGACTGCAGCAAGGAAAGAATGCTATGGCAAGAAAGGAAAGGGGACAAAGGGTTTAGGGTTTGAAAAACACATAGCTGTTGTTAGATCAAAACATTCTTATCTCAATAGACGTTGAGGATTTCAGGAAAAAGGACAAATACTTACATAACATGGCAGAGAGAGAAAGTGTACGTCACAGAATCATAAAGAAACATTTATGTTGGACGCGACTGATCGGATCATGCCGGGGTTGGTAACATCTCGTTATACGCTTCCAACATTCTCTTACTAGGGGAAAAGCCAATCACAAGCCAGGAAATTTTGAAAGAAAACGTAGTTTATTAGGCATAATAAAGAGAGAGGGACTGAGTTTGACTAAATCCGGGTCAAGGACAAGAAAAATTAAGGAGAGCTATCTAGGCATATAACAGGTTTTAAATTAATGTCATTATAAAGTGTAAACTATCATTGATCGAGATAATTTTACTTATATTGGCTGACATAATTATGATAGATAAGTATAATATCGGTTAAGGTAACTTTGTTTATGATATACAAACAAATATCAATTAGTGTAGCGATTAGCCATAGTAGATAGGTATAGCATGGACCGAGACAACTTTGTCTGTAAATAAAACAGGGGAATATTTGTCAGAATAACAATGTTTATGATATGCGGATGAATATTAAGCACAACATCACGTCTGTTTTTATGAGTCAGAAAGATTTAATAGAGTTGCCCGATCCAATACAAAAGAATGTTTGAATTTACATCTAGAGTCTGATCAAATACATAACATTACAATTCCTCTCCAAAATATTAAAACTCGAAAGGTCGACAAGAATCACAGACATAAGCTTTCGAGATGCTCAACAAATCTCAATCCCTCCCGGAGTCAAACTTACCATGGAGCAGAAGTGGGAATATTTTACCGGGCATGAAAGAAGCTTGCACAGGCGGTAAAAGTGGCAATATTTTGCCCAGGACGAAGGAAACTATGAAGCAGGGAAACTCAAGGGCAAGGGGAAGGGGGCAGATTCACTCCAGCCATGGTGCAAAGGTGACTAAAAGAGCCTCTCCTCTACTCGAGCCCTGGAGTTCTGCAACTAGAGCAACCAACCCTAGCCCAAGGGTAACATGGGCTACGCATTCATAGTGACACTCATGGGCAATTTTGTTGGCCCTCCGTTAGTAAGGAGAATTCCTCTGAAGCTCGTTGAGTCTTCAGAGCAGTTGCGCATTTGGTTAGAGACGATAATTCTCGAGAAACATCGCTTTTTGGGAGAGTGTCTCGAACACTAAAGTTAGCCGAAGTAGAAACTTGAATAAACTCATACATAGATCTCGCCTTGTCCAATAAGAATCGCACACAAAAAGGGGGATCCAAGACCATACTCTTAGCAAGGAAAGTTAGCAAGGAAGGAAAAGAACTGAGGTGGGTGATGAATGAAGAGAGGGTTGTAGCCCTATTTAAAGGATCGACGGACCCAAGGAATCACTATACTAAGGTTCACAGGATTACTGTCCACAAGATAGCTGTACACAAAATTTGTAAGGTCACTTTAGTACCTGTGGCAGAGTCATGGGTAGGGAAAAAATAAAAATCAAACTTGTGTCTAGTCAGTCGTCTACACCTCCTTCGACTAGACTTGGAGGGAAGGCTAGTGATATGGGTTAATCTTTATGAACCCCCGATAAAGGAGGGAAAGGGGATAACCAAGTAAGGAGGTAGGTCAATATCGGTCGGGATATACCTCCAGGGGGATAGGCTAAATATCGACCGGGATATGCCTCAAAGGAGATAGGCCAATATCGGCCGGGATATACCTTTAGGGAGAAAGGACAATATCGATCGGGATATACCTTCATAGAGACAGGCCAATATCGGCCGGGATATACCTTCGGGGAGGAAGGTCAATATCGTCCGGAATATACTTCCAAGTGAGGAGGCCAATATCGGTCGGGATATACCTTCAAGAAGGAAGGCCAATATCGGCCGGAATATACTTCCAAGTGGGAAGGTCAATATCGGCCGGGATATACCTTCAGAGACACAGGCCAATATCGGCCGGGATATACCTTCGAGGAGGAAGGCCAATATCGTTCCGAATATACTTCCAAGTGAGCAGGCCAGTATCGGCTAGGATATACCTTCAAGAAGGAAGGCCAATATCGGTCGGAATATACTTCCGAGTGGGAAGGTCAATATCGGCCGGGATATACCTCAATGGAGGAAGACCAATATCGGCCGGCCTGAATAGTACCTTGAAAAGATATACCAATATTTATCAAGATTACATACTTGACAAAATATAGCCCAGTGCCAGCTGGGATAACAAACTCAGAAGGGCACAGACATGCATTACCCAAGGAGCCTCATGAGAGGTAATGATTATTGATCAAACCTAGTTAAGTTCATCCTCGACCGATACAAGGGACAATGTTATATTAAGTTATCTATGATATAGCAAAAACAGGAGAGGCAAGTATGAACGATAGAAACACTTTGAAAGGAATTGTGAAACAGGATAGAAGTAAATATTTCAAATAAAGTAGTCCATATAGATATTTGCAGTATGTGATTGTATAACAGGTGTTATATATTTTGGCGGAAAATGTGTTTTCAGACTATTTTGCAGGTACTAGACAACAAAGAAGGTACATCTGGGGTACAAAAAAGATTCCTTAAAAGTCATTTACCACAAGTACGCAGCTTATGTCATCTTATAACAAACTCTAACAAACCGGGTCCATTTCATGACTACGGAGGTTATATGAAGTGGTATAAAAAGGGGAATCCTCTCTGTTGGCTAGGTAAGTTCACATCATTACGCACATTCATAACCCTAATTTTCAACCACTGTTCATCTTCTTCTTCTTTCGGACACACCTAGAGAGATCACTAACTTGAACGTCGGAGGGTCTAGCCAGGGATTCCCACCCCGGTCTTAGGTCACTAACGATAGTGTTGGCTGGTCTCTTGTGCGCAGGAAGTCTTGGAAGCTCCGAATCTGGGTTTCTCTTCATTTGGATTTTTCTCTCGAATCTTCGTGCAAGGAGGGCATTCGGTGGCTCTATTTTTCCCGATCCGCTTTGGGTTTCTCGGATCATCGTTCTACAGGTATTATTCTTCATCAGAAGTAGGTTTTTTCTTTCGCCTCTCTGTCTTGTCAAGATCCTCAGACAGGATCAGCGTGCTAATCGGTTAAATCTTTTCACCGCTTCGTTAACTGATAGATCACCTTGCCGGAACTCGGTGAACTCGTCGTAGTGCTTGTTGGTGACACGCATATGGAAGAATTCTTCGAAAAATTCTACTTCGAAGTCCGTCCCTCTCATTTGGTTCACTTGTCTTTTTTGCTTTAACCCTATCCCACCACATTCTGGCATCTCCCGAATGGCAGAACGATGCACACTTGACCTTTTCATGTTCAGGCCAATCCAGCAGCTCTACTATCACTACAAGAAAACCCCTCATAGACATATGTGGAACAACAACAGTTTTAAGCAAACACCGATGTCTTTGAGTATTTTACACCGATTTTTCCAAAAATCGATGTCTATGAGCGCAGATTTTCGCTCATAGACATCGGTTTTTTTAGCCGATGTCTATGAGCGCCTTTTTTTCGTTAATAGACACCGATTTTTACAGCGGTTTTTAAAACCCGATGTCTATGATAAATAAAATAATTTAATTTCCCCACCAATACTTAACCAAAATTTGCAACACTTCACTTTTTCCTCCAAACCTAAACCTATATCGCGCCATCCTTCCCCTTCCTAGATCGACGCCCCTTCCTCTCCCGATCAGGATCAACACACGACTCCCTTGTGAAGTCTGCGGAATGCCTCGCTTTCCCAAATGGCCACATCCATATCCTCTTTCCCCTTCTCTTCTCCTTTCCCTTCCGTCTTTTCCCTCTCGCGGGTTGCTCCATCTCTTAGGGTTTCTTCTCCTCATGCTTTCTGGTTTCTCCGTTGATTCGTCGGCGGCCTTTTCCCCAGAAATCGTCTTGATTCAGTTGCTGATTTCGCTGCTGGTGCTCGGATTTGGCTCCTCGGGGTTGATCCTTCGTCATCTGCACTCATGGCGGCTCTCGTCAAATGCGGAGGTGATCCCTCGTTGATCCTTATATGCTTAGCTTGTTTCTTAGTGTTTTCTTGGAGGAAATCGGTCAGCTCGGGGCTGGATCTGTTGGGATTTTTTAGTTCCTTGTTGGAATTTCTTCGCGCTGGTTGTTTTGCTGGCTAGACTTTCTTTTGAGGGGTTTAAATCTTGTTAAATTAAGGTGATGGTGTAGATCTATTAATATTTTTTAGTATTTACTTTTATTCTTGGTTTTGATTTTGCTTCTCAGGTCAAAGGTACAAATCTTTGATTAGTTTTGCTTCTGCCTCATTTTTTTTTGGAGGGACAATTTGGGTTCTTTGACCGGGAGTAGATTTTTTGCTATGCTTTTAAGGATATTGAACATAAGTTCATGTGTTTCGGCTATAACTTCATAAGAAAAAGTGAAATAAGAAATTACACCGTAGCGTCTTGTCTGTTTGTAGTGTGCTATGCTAATTACATAAATACTCTCACCTCCCTGAACTGAAAATCACCCTCTTGTCTTCATTGTCTCTGCAGACGTATGTGACAGAACATCCAGTGAATGCTTGTGCAATATCTCCACTTCTTGATCATGTAAGCAACTATTTGCTACAAAATATTTTCTGCTTACTTTCTCATTTGATTGATTCTGCTTTGTCAATTTCCAATAGATGAAAGCAACCAAGCATGCAAGAAATGTGGAATTAAAAGTATCAACTTTACATAAACAAAGATATTTTCCTTTGTTTTGGTAGATTTGTCATTTTTTTAAAGCTCCCCCCTATTGGTTTTATTTAGGTGGTTATTGAATTTTAGCAATTCATGTTTACAAAGATGTCATGATGAAGATTACTTAAATGATTATTTGTATTATATGCAGTACTGGATAAACTTGAATTGGTTTGGACCTTTTGATGTGATTAACAATTCAATTTTAATTATTGTTCCTATTTTCCTGTGTTTGTAAGAATTCTATTGTAATGCTTATTCCTATTTTTTTGCATTTGGATCCTTTATATGAGTATGTTTTCCTTCGTAAATCAATAGTCTTAACTCTTATTAGTTCACTTTTATTAATCTCTTGTTAATTCTTTGGTACTCTTTCATATTATCCCATTTTCTGAGAAGACAATAACAGTTTTGTTTTGTAGAAGAATAGGACACATTGCTGGCAAATTGTTTTAATACAAGTTGCATAACACCTAATTTTCTGTAAGTCTTATGCATGTCTCATCTCAACCTCTTTGATAACAAGAAATTACTAATAGAATTTTTGTAAGTTTTAGATAGATTGCAGAGAGAACTTGAAATACTATACTTGATTACCTTACAAATTTCACTGATATTTTCTCTATATTTTGGTCATTCTCTCAGTATTCCTAATCTAAATCAGGTTGTATTTATATACTTTGCTATTACACTTTACTATCTGTATCAGGATCTTGGTCAATTATCCCATCAATTTAATGGTTATTAATATTGAGGTAAAGTGTGGTAAAGGATTCTACTTGGGTGAGGAATTGACATGTCTTATCTATATAAATGGTGGTTTTCTTTTTTAATTTTATTTGTGCAATTATGTGACATTTGTTTTTATTTGGCAATTTTTCATAGTATTTGTTCTTAAGTATGTGAAGATCAAATGTTATTTGTTACTTCTTCCATTGATATTCTGATTTTCTTTTGATGCCTTGGAGTTGAATAATTATTATTCCTTTTGCTTCGATTCTATTTAATTTTTACCAAGATTGTAGTTATATCTAAGATGTCAAGGAATATGCAGGCCAAGGTTCTAGGTGCTCTCTAGCCCACATTTTGCACCTCCTTTGAGCTGGAGCATTATTTTTTCTGGAAGAATTCATGTTCCTTTTCAATCTCATGTTTAATGAACCTTTCAATAAATTAGTGTTAATGTATTCGGATCACAGAATGTGAATTCACATCTATTGATTATGTGGAAGTTTAATTATAATCATGCCTCCTCCATGCTACTTAGATTTATGAGGTTTAAGAATGAAGGAAGAATCTTTCATTTTGTTCTTTTGAAAATTTATTATGTTAATATAAGTAGAATCTTTTTGAAGATAGTGTGAATAAATTATTTTATATATTCAAAGAAAAATCATAATAATCTACTATACACCATGCATCACTATATTTAGCTTCTTTCAAATCAGTTGCCTTATAACAGATTATTTCAAATGTGCAGATCAAAGAAGCTGAGCAAACAAGTAAAAATTATCAGCAAAAGGTTACTTATCTCATTTTCAATCTCTATTTGGGTAGAATTTACAGCATCTTTAATTTCCCTTATGTAAGCAACAAACTGCTTTATATCCATATTGACTATTTTATTCTCTTTGAAAGGTAGAAACTCCCGTATTTGTTTGTGTCTTAATTTATATGCTCATACTAATTTTCATCTCATTCGATTGTTGTTTGATCGTGCATAACTCGTATAAAACATGTATGAAAAAGTTGTCTAGCTTCTTAACAAAGAAGTTCTAAAACTTGTCCATATTGAGTACTTTCGTTATTCACACCTATCTCAGATTGATGAGGAGTAGTTTAGCAAGATCTTGCATTACATCAAATCGGGAATCAACAGTTGATAAGGAACCTTGTAAATGGATTGCCTTGAAATTCAACTTGGGAAAGGGTATTGACGCCACACTCAAGCAAGATGAGAAGGTGAGTGATAAGTCATGAGGTTTGATCGCCACAAGTTGCCTTGATAAGATCGGAATTAGTTCATTGCCTAAGAACTAGAAAGAAGCTCTCACCAAAGAGAAACTAAAATTTTCATTCAAACTTACTTGATTTTCCATACAAGAGTTCTCCTATTTAACATCCCTTAAGATCCACTATGCACTAATTATACAATAAATATCATGCTTGCATGCATGGTATTTATTATCCAATAATGCAACCACTAATCCTTAATACTAGCTTAATGCAACCATGCATGCATGGTGTTTATTATACTAGCTTAGGAACTCTCAAAAATGCATTAAAAACCCACAAAGGACATCAAAAGTCATTTTAGAAAACCCCCCCAAAAATGCATACGAAAATAGTCCTCATGTTGGTCCAATTTCACTTTCAATTTGAAGGAATGTGATCCATTTAGTTGTTGCCTCCATTGTGCATTGATCCTCTTTTTCCTTGAGCCCCATTATTAAGCCTTCCAAAGCTTGCTTCATTCTCTTAGTCTTGGACCTCGTCATGGGTCCCCCAATTCCCCTCAATGCCTCTTCTTGGCTCACATCATTCCCTCCTTCTTTAGGTGAATTCGTCCTTGAATTTAGGTCATCATCACCTACATCAAAAGGACTCAAATCAGCCACATTAAACGTTGCACTAACACCATACTCACCGGGCAAATCAATTTTGTAAGCTTTGTCATTAATTCTTTCCAACACTTGGAATGGTCCATCTCCTCTTGGTTGAAGCTTTGATTTCCTTTGGGTAGGAAACCGTTCCTTCCTCATATGAACCCACACTCAATCACCGGGTTCAAGGACAACTCTTTTTCTCCCTTTATTGGCTCGATTTGCATAATGCTCCATTTTCATCTCAATTTGAGCTTTAACTTTCTCATGAAGCTTCTTCACATATTCTGCCTTTGTTTTGTCATCCTTGTGAACTAAAGAAGAAGTGTTAGGTAAAGGAAGCAAATCAAGAGGTGTTAGTGGATTGAACCCATAAACAATCTCAAAAGGAGAAAATTGAGTAGTAGAATGGACCGCCCTATTATAAGCAAATTCAACATGAGGTAAACATTCTTCCCAAGATTTAATGTTCTTCTTAATAATTGCTCTAAGAAGAGTGGAAAGTGTCCTATTTACTACCTCAGTCTGGCCGTCAGTTTATGGGTGACATGTGGTGGAGAAAAGAAGCTTTGTTCCCAGCTTGTTCCATAAGGTCCTCCAAAATGGCTTAAAAATTTGGTGTCACGATTGGAAACAATGCTCCTAGGCATGCCATGAAGTCTTACCACCTCTTTGAAAAAACAAATCTGCCACATGAGTTGCATCATCCACTTTGTGGCAAGGTATGAAGTGTACCATCTTGGAGAATCTATCAAATACCACAAAAATGGAGTCCTTACCTTTTTGAGTACGTGGTAGCCCTAAAACAAAATCCATAGACAAGTCAGTCCAAGGAAAATTAGGAATAGGTAAAGGCATGTAAAGTCCATGAGGTAATGTCTTAGATTTTGCTTTTCTATACACAATGCACTGTGCATAAAATTTCTGCACATCGTGTTTCATGTGTGGCCAATAAAAATGTTCAAGCAGCATTTCTAAGGTCTTTTGAACCCCAAAGTGTCCCATTAAACCCCCCTCATGTGCTTCCCTAACTAGCAATTTACGCATGGATCCTCTAGGCACACAAAGTCTGTTATTCTTAAACAAGTAGTTGTCATGCCTAACAAACCCATTTTGTGATTTCTTTTCACACACAGCATATAATTGGGAAAACTCATTATCATGTACATACAATTCCTTAATATGTTCAAAGCCAAGCAATTTAGTTTCAAGTGTAGCTAACAAGTTATACCTTCTTGAAACTGCATCTGCTACAACGTTTACCTTTCCTTGCTTATGCTTAATCACATAAGGAAATTGTTCAAGAAATTTGACCCATTTGGCATGCCTTTTGTTGAGCTTCCCTTGCCCTTTCAAATACTTCAAAGATTCATGATCACTATGAATGACAAATTCTTTAGACAAAAGACAATGTTGCCATGTTTGCAATGCTCTAACAAGTGCATACAATTCTATATCATAAGTGGAATAGTTGAGAGAGGCGCCACTTAGTTTCTCACTAAAATATGCAATGGGATGACCATCTTGAAGTAAAACAGCCCCAATACCCACATGAGATGCATCACATTCAATTTCAAATGATTTGGAAAAATCAGGTAAAGCAAGAATGGGTGCATGTGTGAGTTTATCCTTAAGTGTTTGAAATACCTTTTCTTGATTCTCTCCCCATCTAAAACCCATGTTTTTCTTAACAATTTCATTTAGAGGTGCTGCCACTGTGCTGAAGTCCTTCACAAACCTCCTATAGAAACTTGCCAACCCATGGAAGCTCCTAACCTCACTCACAGTTTTAGGAGTTGGCCAATCTCTAATGGCCTTAACTTTCCCTTCATCAACCTGCACTCCTTTAGAACTTATGACAAAACCAAGAAAAACTACATGAGTAGTGCAAAAAGAACACTTTTCCAAGTTAGCATATAGTTTTTCCTTTCTAAGGACATGCAAGACAGATTGGAGATGTGCAAGATGCTCAACAAAACTCTTGGAATATACCAAAATATCATCAAAGTATACTACCATAAATTTTCCAAGAAATTCTCGTAAGACATGGTTCATAAGCCTCAAAAAAGTGTTTGGTGCATTAGTTAACCCAAAAGGCATTACCAACCATTCATACAATCCACATTTGATTTTGAAAGCTGTTTTCCATTCATCCCCTTCCCTTATCCTAATTTGATGGTACCCACTTTTCAAATCAATTTTAGAAAAGAAGCAAGCACCATGCAATTCATCAAGCAAATCATCAAGTCTAGGGATAGAATGTCTATACCGAATTGTGATGTTGTTGATTGCTCTACAGTCAGTGCACATCCTCCATGATCCATCCTTTTTAGGCACCAAAATTACTGGTACAGCACAAGGACTTAAACTTTCTCTAACCCATCCTTTTTGCAATAACTCCTCCACTTGATTTTGTATCTCCTTTGTTTCTTGAGGATTGCTCCTATAAGCTGGCCTATTGGGCAGAGAAGCGCTAGGAATAAGGTATATTTGGTGTTCAATCCCCCTCATTGGTGGCAAACCGTGAGGTACTTCCTTGGGAAACACATCCTCAAAATCCTGCAAAATAACAACAACATCACTAGGCATGGAGTTAGGGTTAGATTCCAAGCAAGTTTCCTTGCTCTAAAGAAGAAATATAGGCTGCCTTGTCAAATAAGCTTTCTTCACCTCACTTCCTCTTGCAAACAAATTTTCTATTTTTCTCTCTTTCTTTTCCTCATTCTCTCTTTTCTTTTGAATTTTGTCCTCAAAATCAAGTATTTTCTTTTTCACACACTCTTTCTTTTTCTTAAGCTCTCGCTCTTCTTTTTCTCTTTTCTCTCTCATTTTTATTTGATCATCACAAACCTCCCTTGGTGATAATTGTACAAGTATGACTTTGCGAGAATTGTGGACAAAAGAGAACTTGTTGGAAAATCCATCATGGTGAGCTCGCCTATCAAACTGCCAAGGTCTTCCAAGAAGAATGTGGCTTGCCTCCATAGGCACAATATCACATAGAACTTGATCCTCATATTTGCCAATGGAGAAATTAATCAACACTTGCTGGTTCACTACCAATTCACCACTATTACTAAGCCATTGGAGTTTATATGGCCTTGCATGTGGTGTAGTCTTGAGGTTGAGTTTGGTGACCATCCTAGTACTTGCCACATTGGTACAACTTCCACCATCAATGATCATAGAGCATGTTTTACCTTGAATAAGGCAGCAGGTATGAAAAATATTTTCTCTTTGGTCCTCCTCATGCTCCTTGGCTTGGCTTCCCAATAATCTCCTAACCACCAAGAGATCTCCATCTTGAGCATAGGCTGCTCCATCATTTTCCTCATCGCTTGAGGAATAGGAATGAGAAGTAATTTCTTCACTAGAGATACTCCCATTATCTCTCACCACCATAGTCTTCTTATTCGGGCATTTGGATGCAATATGACCTTTTCCCAAACACCTAAAACACTTGATATCCCTACTCTTAGAAGTGGAAGAAGAGGTAGTAGGAATAGGCTTCTTAGTGCTTGCTACCTCCTTAGAATTTGAAGAAGAACCCTCCTTCTTTGGCTTGTCCTTTCAACTTGAATAGTAGTTTGGAGAAGATGATTTCTTCATAACGCCCTTTCTCTTTAATTGTTGCTCTACTTTCAGTGCTTGATGCACTAAGTCGTCAAGCTCCACATAATGTTGTCACTCCACAATGTCTCCAATATCTTGGTTTAGGCCATGGATAAACCGAGCCATGGTAGCTTCCCTATCCTCCTCAATATTGGCTCTAATCAAAGCCACCTCCATCTCCTTGTAGTAATCATCCACACTCCTACTCCCTTGGGTGAGTCTTTGCAATTTGTTGTGCAATTCCCTATGGTAGTGGGAAGGCACAAATCTCCTTCTCATCAAAGTCTTCAGTTCCTCCCAAGTGTTGATAGGATGCTCTCCATACCTCCTTCTCTCCTTTTGCAATTGATCCCACCAAATTAAGGCATAATCGGTGAACTAAAGGACAGCCACCTTTACTTTCTTTGCATCATTGTAATTGTGGCATGAGAAGATTTGCTCTATTTTCATCTCCCACTCAAGATATGTTTCGGGGTCATTCCTCCCTTGGAAGGAAGGTATATGGACTTTCACACCTCCTAGATCATCTTCTCGTCTATGGTCTCTACCTCCTCTTTCACGTCTTCTTCCCCCTTCATGCCTCCTTCTTTCTCTTGGTGAATCATAGAATGGGTCACTTTGACGAGATTCTTCATGATTAGAATTGCCCTCACGGTTGGAAACTTTTTCTCCTTCAAGTCAGTCCATCCTTTCATGTATTTCTTCAAGTTGTCTTTGAAGCATTCTCTCAAATTGTTGAGTAAGTGCCTCCATTTGAAGCCTATTAAGATCTCGCCTTGGGGAATGAGGTGATTTTTCCCCACTCATGCTTGAAAAAAAAAACGAAGATGACAAGGAAAATTACAAAAGAAATGTTAGACGGACCTCACCACTCTACTCACGTGGTTGCACTCAAATTTATCCACTCAGCTTCCTTTATAAGCTCTTAAGGAAAGAACCTTATCAATATCTTTCTCAAGACAACAAGTAGACAATCAAGTGAATAAGAAACCAACAAGAGAAATATGAGTAGAACAAGAGAAATAAACGGATAAAACGAGAAATTCAGCAATGATCAAGAGCAATGAAAGGAATATATCTTTGAATTCAGATTTTACAAAGAAAGAATATTGAGTCCTTTCAATTCACAAATCCTCCTCTTTTTTTTTCAATCAGAAGCCAATGTCTCTAATGATTCTTTTTTTTTCCTTTTTTTTTTCGAATTTTCCTTCTATTTTTTTTTTTTTTGAGTTGAGGACCCAAATAGCGAATAGAAATTTATGATAGATAGGGACGGAGAGATCAACAAAGATGGACAAGAACAAAGATGAAAACAAGACACAAACCTGAAAATCAAGGAGCCAAGGCTCTGATACCAAATGATAAGGAACCTTGTAAATAGATCGCCTTGAAATTCAGCTTGGGGAAGGGTATTGATGCCACACTCAAGCAAGATGAGAAGGTGAGTGATAAGTCATGAGGTTTGATATCCACAAGTTGCCTTGATAAGATCGGAATTAGTTCTTTGCCTAAGAACTAGAAGGAAGCTCTCACCAAAGAGAAACTAAAATTTTAATTCAAACTTACTTGATTTTCCATACAAGAGTTCTCCTATTTAACATCCCTTAAGATCCACTATGCACTAATTATACAATAAATATCATGCTTGCATGCATGGTATTTATTATCCAATAATGCAACCATTAATCCCTAATACTAGCTTAATGCAACCATGCATGCATGGTGTTTATTATACTAGCTTAGGAACTCTCAAAAATACATTAAAAACCCACAAAGGACATCAAAAGTCATTTTAGAAAAACCCCCCAAAAATGCATACGAAAATGGTCCTCATGTTGGTCCAATTTCACTTTCAATTTGAAGGAATGTGATCCATTTAGTTGTTGCCTCCATTGTGCATTGATCCTCCTTTTCCTTGAGCCCCATTATTAAGCCTTCCAAAGCTTGCTTCATTCTCTTAGTCTTGGACCTCGTCATGGGTCCCCCAATTCCCCTTAATGCCTCTTCTTGGCTCACATCAACAGTGGTGCTACGCTAGTAACAGGTGGAGATCAAATTGGAAACAAAGGTTATTACATTCAGCCGACCATCTTCTCTGATGTACAAGTATGGCTTAGTCCTTAAATCTATAAAGGTTTGGTAAACTCTCAATCTGCATTTGTGATGATAGTTGTGATATTTGAAATTTATAGGATGAAATGAAAATAGCACAAGATGAGATCTTCGGTCCTGTTCAATCGATCCTTAAGTTCAGGCAAGTGCAACATCTTATGCCAGTCTTCTTGATGTGTACAACATCAAGATGAAATTTTAGATTGTATTAGTCTTTTTTTATTTAATTTCCATTAAGCTGATGTGGGTGTGTATATTGAACCCAATTGATCTTATCATGCTTTAAATTTTTGGATTTCATCATTAAGTTAACGGCTAATTTGATAATGCTATGAAGAAAGTTGCTGAGGGAGAATATTTTCTAAATAACTAATGAATGATTTCAAGGTAATTTGTGTAAGTTAAAAAAATAATTTACTTGGTAAAATATATTGAAATTGAAGTTTCTGTGAGGTCAATTGAACCCACAACCCTTCATATGCCTCCACCCTTGTATAAATGTATAACAAATGTCATGCTTGTACTTGTTGAAAAATATTTTGCAGATATGTTTTTAAGTTACTGATCAAATGCACTTGAAGCAGGAGTGAGTTTATTTTTGTAATTAGTTAAATTATTTTAAACATGATTGTATTTTAAATTTATTTATTGCCTCTAATATTCAATAACTTTGAGAAATTTATATTTTGAAATTTGGTTTTAAATGTTAGTTAGTGTTCCTACACTAGCATAAGATTTCGTCGCTTTTGTTAATGTCCTTACAGATTGATCTGCGAATATTGAAGGTTGTCTCTCTTGAGCATCCTAATGATATTGATGCTGCAACGGAATCTATTCTTGTAGAAATTCTACCTTCAATTGCCACTTCTCACGAATCATCATTCGCTCTACAAGATGCAAATGAAGTGGTTCGTGTCTCAACTTCAGGTAATGCTTCTTTTGTTCTCTGGTTGATGTCCAAAAATTTTGTGCTATAAGTTATAATTCTTTTCTTGCTATACACCTATTGCAGGAAAAAACACGGATTTCCAAATCATTTTATTGTTTTCATGTATTTATACTCTTTTTATTTTTAAATTTTGCAGATGGAAAGGGTAAGCAGCCTATGTTTTATGAACATCAAGAAGAGGAACGAACATCAAATCATCTATCTGGGAATGAGCTTGTAGTTTGGGAAAATACAGTTTCTAGTCATGGTCCAACCTCTGCCTCTGCCAATACAGGCTCATCTTATTCGAAACGATATCTATTAGTGTTAATCGAATAAGCTTGTATTTGAGCTTGTAGTTTGTGCAACTTAATCGATGTTCTACCTTGATGTGTACAATATCTATTAGCCTTTGATGTAAAAAGAATATTTGTGTATTTTATGGATATTGTTGTAAGAAGAATATTTATGTAATTTGTGAATATTTGTGTATTTTATGGATACTGTTGGAAGAAGAATATTTGTGTAATTTGTGAATATTTGTGTATTTTCTTGGATACTGTCGGTTTTTCACTGTTTCGGAAATCGAATTTGTGTCGTTAAACAATACTGATATTACATCGGTTTTCCACTGCTGTAAAACCGGTGTCATTAACTAATATTACATCAGTTCTATACCGCTTCCAAAACTGGTGTTATTAACATATAATATTACATCGATTTTACACCCGATGTCGTTAAGTGATACTACACCGATTTTAACCCGATGTCTAAAATTTCAGACCTTTTACATCGCCTTCATAGACATCGGTTGAAAATGTAATAGACATCGGTGGAAAACCGATGTCTATGAGGGTTTTTGTTATAGTGTATACTTTCTACTGTCTTGAACCAGGCTTGAGCGTCCCATGGTTCACAAATACCAGAGAAATTTTTCGGCTTCAGACTCTGCCACTGAATTAGGTATGTCTCTTGTCGAATTACTGGGGCTGGGCCTATTGGTGGTACTGGTGCAGCTGTAGGTATGACTGACATCGTATTCTGGTTCACTGGTGGGGTGGCAGGGCTCCCTTGTTGATTCATTAGTGTATTAATCACTTACTATTGTTCCATAACCTGACGCTGAAGTTCAGTAACTACATGCATCAGATCAGGTGGGGGTACGGCCTCATCGACCCTGTTATTGCATCTTCTAGCCATGCTTATCTTCATAAATAACAACAAGGCTAGCATAAGTTATCATCATTCCTACCTATATTCATGCATACTTAGCCTAAAAGCATTACTTATCGTACATAAAGAAATAAGGTAGGCATATATCATACATGAAAGAAAATAAGGTAGGCATAGAATTTCTTATCAGTCTAACCTACATTCATGCATATTTAGACTAAAGCATTCCTTATCATACATAAAGAAATAGGGTAGACATAGAATTTCTTACTTGGAGCGGTAGGATGGAAGCTTGATGTGTGTGTAGTGGAAAGGCGGATCTGCTCTGATACCAAACTGTAACTCCCGCCCTTCCTACTACTTAGAAAGGACGGGGTTACTGGGAACATACATACATACATATATAAAATCATGGCAGCGGAAGAATTCTTTTTCTTTATTAAATCATAAAATCATATTAACAAGGCATGACATGTGAACAATATATAATCATGTAACATATTAAACATGTGACATGCTAATCCTTTCAACATATCACGTGAACATACTAGCATTCATGCATATAACTTGGTTTAATATCTACTACTTGAACATAATACTTGATATTTTAAACTAGAACATAAATCATGCTAACATGGAACAAGGAAAAACATAAGTGTATAAACCATCAAAACAGGTTCAAGTTAATATCAAGTAGTATCCTTTAAAAGCATCAAGTAGCATAATAGGTTCACATGCGAAACTTAGACATATATAAGTCTTGAAACACAAATAGATCTATTCCACCATGCCACTATCACACACCTCTTTGCCTTACATGCTGCTCCCCTTAATTTTTCCATTCTTTACCCTTTTCTGCAGTACAAGGAAACATAAAACTATAAGCACATAGACTTAGTAAGATCCTTTCCTACTCATAAAAACCATAAATCATGAATTAAGCATAGAGTAGTGTCATGTTCATTTACCCAACATCTAGATTTAAAATAATGTCATACTTATTGGCAAACCATAAACCTAGCATATAAGAGCATAAGCATCAGGTAGTAGCATTTCATCTAGGCATCATAAACATATCTCAACGAACATCTTCTTAAGGCATAGACATCATATATCATGAAAAACATCTCAAGAGAGCATCTACCTAAAGCATACGAAATCAAATAGCATGAAATATGTAGATGCAAGATGATCTTTTGAAAACATATATCATATAGCATGGAATGAGTAAATGCAAAATGATCTTTTGAAAACATATATCATATAAATACTTAAACATAATCTCAACATGAGGACCCGACATTGTACCACATACATGAATTTTTGCGTGCATCCTAAATAAATCCGAGGAAGCTAATCTCGAACTTATTAGGAACTAGGCCCGTTTCTTTGACCATCGACCTAGGCGCAACTTAGGAGCCCATCCCGTACTAGGCCCGTTTCATTGACCATCGACTTAGGGGCAACTTAGGAGCTCATCCCGTGGACCATGCTTAAGGTCCGGTACAAGCCATACATAATTAAAATAGCATGCATGTTCCTTATCATATCATAGCATATCATGTTTCTTGTCATATCGTGAAGAGTGCTCTTAATCCCAACTTATAGGGAAACATCTCTTAGGCTTTTCATCATACATAAGCCTTGCATAAACATAACATGATGGCATAAAGTGCACATAACATATAGCATATCATAGGGAGTCATAACAAGATGGCATGAGTGCACATAACATATAGCATATCATAGGGAACCATAACATAATGGCATATGTGCACATAACATATAACATATCATAGGGAATCATAACATGATGGCATAAATGCACACAACAGCTAGCATATCATAGGGAATCATAACATGATGGCATAAGTGCACACAACATATAGCATATCATAAAAATCATTTTCATGCTTAGATGGGGTTTTGAACTTTCTGCAAACCCTAAATCTTGACTTGGCCGAAACATATAAGCATACTCATGGGGTTTTCAAGCAACATAAAAACATGGAATCATTAACCTAATATCTCATGACACTTAGCATAACATGTGAGACATTTAGAAGCCCTAGGTAGCTCCTTAACCCAATTTCCTTATCTTGGCCGAAACATATAATCATACTCATGGGCTTTCAAGCAACATAAAAACATGGAATCATTAACCTAATATCTCATGACACTTAGCATAACATGTGAGACATTTAGAAGCCCTAGGTAGCTCCTTAACCTAATTTCCTTGTCTTGGCCGAAACATATAAGCATACTCATGGGTTTTCAAGAAACATAAAAACATGGAATCATTAACCTAATATCTCATGACACTTAGCATAACATGTGAGACATTTAGAAGCCCTAGTTAGCTCTTTAACCTAATTTCCTTGTCTTGGCCGAAACATGTAAGCATGTTCATATCATTTTAAGCAACATAAGACATGAAAAACTTTAAACTAACATCCTACAGTGGGTTACACATCATAAGGAATTATAAGCAAGCATAGTTGAGTTTCTAAACTTCCTCTAATTCGTTTATTCCTTCTTGGCCGAAACCTTAAAGGAGCATGATTCTAGTTTCTTTTAAACCATTTTAAGCATGAAACTTTTAAGCTAATACCATACCATACATGTCATAGCAAGTGAGTAAGCACAAATGAGTTTCCAACCCTAATGCTCAAGCCTTGGCCGAAACCTATAAGCATGTTTCTAGTTTTCTTTTAACAATTTAAAGCATGACACTTCATCACATAATAGTTACACATCATAGGGGGTCATAGGAAAGCATGGTTAAACACATTTGAATCTTATTTCATGTCTTGGCCGAATATGTAAGGCTTATTCCTAAGTTGTAAGCAACATTAGAACATGGAAAACACTCAAAGCTACTTGTACTGCAGGTGTGGGGAATACTTACATCCTTTCGCTTGGTTTACTAAGGAAAAGTACCCTTGCTTTGTGAAGTTTCCTAGGAAGAAGACCTCTTAACTTGAATTCGGCAATGGGAAGGAGAGAACTTAGGGTTTCGGTGGGAGGAAGGAAGGAGGAAGAAGAAGAGAGGAAAAAATGAATTTTTCATTCTCTTTCTCCTATTTATTCTAAATGAAGGAAGAAGGCAAAACCATCTTTTCATTAGGAAAGAAGAAGAAAACTCAAACTTTTCCTTCTAAGTGAAGGGAGCATTCACCTCCCTTACCCTTAACTACCATGTCTCTTTCCTTCTTAACAGCACACCTCTGCTGGGGCTACTAGTTATCACATATCTCATAAGGCTTGTAACTTGCTAAAAGGTCCAAGGTTCAAACCTTGGTCATGCCTCTTTTTGGTTTTATTTTCTTTCATTTTTGAAAAATCCACATAAGGCCCATTTTAATCATGCATAAATTTATGTAGAATTTCTAGGGATCCTAGGGGTGTTACAAAAAGTATCAAGACACTACGGTGAGATTGTAGTGGCAAGTACCTCTTAGGAGAGTTTAGGAGTCACTTATCAGAAGTCGGGATTAAATCCAGACTGACTGCACCTGGTACACCCCAACAGAATGGTGTGGCAAAATGAAGTTATAGGATTCTTATGGAAATGGTTAGATCAATGATGAGTTACCAAATTCGTTGAAAGGATATACTCTAGAAACAACATTGAACATAGTACCTTCTAAGTCAGTACCCTCTACTCCCAAAGAATTGTGGAATAGGCATAAGCCTAGTTTGAAGTGTTGGTGCAGGAAGCATCCGACGATCGAACCCAATTTTGATAATGGCAAAGGGTTCAAAGTTAAGTCGTGTTGTTATCTAACATGTTGAATGAGTGTTTCAGGAAAGTCCTAACTGTGGTTAGGCAGGTGAAAACCCTAGGGGGTGGTAACCCTAGGTGGAGAAAAGTCCTAGCTGCGATTAGGCAAAGGGAAAACCCTAGGGGGTGGTAACCCTAGGTCATAGAGGGTGGTAACCCTATGCGGAAAGTCTTTGCAGGTCGATGACTTCAGGCAAAAGTCCTAGGGGGTGGTAACCCTAGGTGGAAAGTCCTGGTGTCGCGAACCAAGTGAAAGACTGGACTAGACGGGAAGCGGATGTCCAGCAGAAAGTCCGGGAGCCTCGAGTGCCGAGCAAAAGTCCAGTCGATCTGGAGGATCGAACTAGCATTAGGTAATCTCTCCTGAGGGGAGTAGGTGAGGACGCGTTCCCCGTAGAGGGAACAGTAGGCGTCGGGTCGACCTAGGGTTTCCGGTTGGAAACCCGAAATCAGACTCGGACAGTCCGGAGACTGTCTATACTTCATTTATCATGTTTATTCTGCTAACTTTGTGTTGCAGGATAGTGTTTGGGACTAACGTATCTTGCAGGTGCAAAGGAGCAACCTAAAGCCTCGGATGAACAGTGTCCGAGGCGCCTCCATGGAGCTTGGAGGTGCCTCGGGTGCAAAAGCTGAGCTGGCTGCGAAGCAACACTAGAGGCGCCTTGAAGATGGCAGAAGGCGCCTTGAGTGAGGTTTAAGGCGCCTTAAGCAGATGAACTTCGACCAGATCAGATTTGATCCACGCGGAAGACCAAGCAGCATGGAGACACCTTGAACAGCCTTCAAGGCGCCTTGAATACCCTTTATAAGGGGGTTTCGACCAGCACTTCAAGATATCAAGTTCCAGGCCTTCTTCCTTCAACGTGCTGCTAACAAAGTCATTCCGAAGTGCTGCTGCAACATTCCGACGACCCGGAGCTTCGTTTTTCTCTTATTTAAGTTGTCGGTACAAAGTTATTCTAATTGCTGTTACAGTTGTAATTTGTAATTCTTATCGAGCTTATAGTTGTTGCCCACCGGAAGCGATCAAGGATCGCGGGCCTTCGAGTAGGAGTCGCCTTAGGCTCCGAACGAAGTAAATCCCTTTGTGTCTTTGTGTTTATTTTATTCCGCTGCATTTTAATTACTCCGATAGTTTTCCGATAATCGAACGAAATAGCCACGAGCGCTATTCACCCCCCCTCTAGCGCGGTCTCGATCCAACAATTGGTATCAGAGCGGGGTCGCTTTGAATTGGTGCAACCACCATTCAAGCATTTTTCGTGGCTTTGTCGTTTGTATAGGGTAAAAATTTTATCAGAGCGCCTTTCGTTTTTTCCCTCCAAAATTATTTTCGAAAAATTCATTTTCATCCTTTCACGGTTTATTAGTATTGATAAAATATTGAATTTGACAAAATTTGAAAAAATATTTTTTAATAATATTTTATTATTATTTTATTATTTTTTCTCGAAACTGGTGAACTTCTATTTCTATCCTTCCATACCGCACTGCTAATCCAGAATCAAGTCCTGGTACATTTTTTTTGCTATTTTTTTGTGCAACGTTCTTTTAAAATGATATTCCAAGAAGGATTCTGCACCGTCCGACCGCCGCTCTTTTCTGGCGAGAACTTTGGATACTGGAAGAACCGGATGGAATACCACCTCAAGACGCAAGTCGAGATATGGATCATCATCCAGACCGGACTCGAACTTCCACGTGACGACACCGGAGACCTTATCTCATGCATCAACTGGGATTCTAGCACAATGAGAAAAGTTGAAGCCGATGCCAAAGCGACCTGCATGCTACAATGCGGCCTAACCGATGAAGAACTGAACCGCATCGGCCCCTTCGCAAGTGCAAAAGAGTTGTGGCAAAAATTGATTGAGCTACATGAGGGCACTTCCGACGCTCAAGTAAGTAAGCATAAATTAATAAATGATTTATTTGAATTAGATGAGCAGAATAATACTACTTCGGCCGAGGAAGGTATTACGATGGTTGCAGGTACAAGTAAGACAGAGGAAAAGATATGGTCTGAGTCTTCAGATGAATCCGGGTCCGACGTAGAAGAACCGACGAGCTTCCTCGCTCTACCAGTACTAGCAACCGTGACGGAAACTGAGTCCGAGAATGAGTCAGAAACCGAGAGCGAATCCGAGACTGAGTCTGATCGAAGCCACGAATCCGCATTCGTTTCCGAAGGACCAAAACCCACTGTAAGTTCACTACTCGCAGAATTTCAATTAGATAACTTGCATGAATTATTACCTTACTTAGTAAAAAAGCTGGCTAAATCCAACGTCCGGGTTAAGTCGCTCCAAAAGGAGGTAACAACCCTTAAGGAAGCGACTGACTCGAGCTCTTTAACTGAGTCAGTTCAAATTGGAAGTTCAACTCAAGTCCAACAACTTGAGGAAGAAAATTCCAATTTGAAAACTCAAATTAAAGAACTCAAGGACACGTTAGAACGGTTCACCTTGGGCTCCAAGAATCTGGATTTGATTCTTGGAAAACAGCGAGCCGTTTACAACAAAACTGGACTTGGATTTAAAAATAAAATAAAATACAAATCATATTTATCGCTAGTTAATAGAAATAATAGAAAAATTCTCCAAGCATGGGTGCCAAAATCCAACTTGGTTAATCAAGTTGGAACTGGTCACTATTGGGTCCCCAAGGATCAAGTCTATTACCTTGATAGACCATATCGAGGCTATGATCCAGGGGAGCTAACAGAAAAACAATATTAAGAACATAATTCAAATTAATATTCAAGTTAAATTTGAAATTAAATTCAAATTCAAAATTCAATTAAAAATTCAAAATTAAATTTGTCACGCCCCAGGTAGTCCCTGTCCGAAGTAATTTCGGCAGCATCACCCCTGTACGGGTGACAATATGAATCTCAGTATACATATATCTATACCTCGGCCACACTCGGCCGGAACAATACACACAAATAGTAAACAATCCACGCAGTTATATTCAACATTTCTACACAGATATAATATGAACAATCCACGCAGTTATATAACGAAAAGATGATATAGAAATCAACGAAGATATACGTACACATCCTACTCCACTACAACGAAGAAGTAATGAAATATTCGCAGCGGAAAAACAAAAGTAACAAACCCGAATGTACGATATAAAGTCCACAATACAAAACCCATATCACAAGTATATAAGATGCAAAAACAAAACAGATCCCGACAATAGGCAAATCCTCGCGATAAAGGGGCTAGCGACTGGAATATCTCCCGACGGCCTCAACCTGAAAAATAGTAACAATGGGGTGAGTTCAAAGAACTCAGCAGGTAATCCAATAGATATGTACAGCAACTTATAATCACCAGTAACATCCTATGGTACAGTACACTAAACCATAGAGCCTACAGTACAGTCTCCTAACAGTATAACCTACGGTACAGTCTCCTAACAGTATAACAGATATGCAGAGCTGAAATAAACTGTAATAACCAACAATAGGCATAAAGCACAATCTATAGCAAGAATAATAAGAAAATGCATAACTGTAATAAGCTGTACTCACCTGCGAGGCTTGGGCAAATGACTGCGGACATACACAGACAAAGATAGTCAGAGCAAATAAGCATGTATCCTGTATGCATGTCAATCATATGCAGTCACCCAAGTGCATCATCCAATATGCAACAATCACAATAAATGCAATCTGTGCATATGATGCAATATGACATGGTCACCCCTGACGCTAGTCAGCCGTCTCACACACGATGGCGAGACCGAGTAGGTAGGGCTGTGACACCGTGCACTCTGTCGTCACTACCCCTGATGAGTGACCGAATGGACGGGATGCTGTCGGAGTACACCTATCCTCCTACCTCAAACATAGTGAGAGAGCGTAACGCTCTCAACTCCCGGTACGCAATGACGGGGAGGGATCCCTGTCTGCTACCACGCTGCAGTCACACTACCCATGAGCGGACCAGCGGAGCACTACAGAGCAACTGCCATACACTCCCTGGGTGTTGTGCCACTACCCATGCAGTGGTCACGTTGTGTGCAGGCCCGTGTAGCCGGCCGACGAGCTCAACAATAATGGAGTCGTCAATCGCCCAGAATGCAATCATGCGGGATGGTGCATGATGCTAAGTATGTCATACCTGAACATAGCCTCCTCCATATATGTGTGTGCCGAAAAGGTAAACGCATATATATATAACCATGATATAAACAGCATAAATCCAAAGACATCACATATAACAATGATGTAAGTATCATGAATCCAAGAGCATGTATCACACATGTACAGCAACTAATCCAGTAGAGTAGAGCACTATAGATATGCATCTCTATGAACATATATACACATGGCAAGAGATGAAAGCATCCAGTTCTAAGGTAAAGCAACTAACAGAAGAAGCATGTGATAGGTATCAACTAAGCTAAGACCAGGTAAGAGATAAATCTACCATCTACCACTAGTAATTATATATAAACTATACATATCATAAGACAATATCAAAAGATAAGTCAAAGGGTACCCGCCTCAAATAGAAAGTACAAATCACGCAATCCAAAGTCGAGACGCCCGTCTCGATTCAGAGTCCTGTGTCAACAAACAATATATATATTTTATTTAGTTAAATCCAAATGAATAGCTAAATAAAATCCCTAAAACTAAATTAGGGCAAAACCCTAATCATCTCAATCACAAGCTACCTAATTAAATCTAACGGTCAATTAGGGTTAGCTACCTAATCCCTAATCATCAATTAGATTAGAAATCCAACGGTTGACTAGGGTTAATTGTCTTAACCCTAATCATTCCATTAAGTTAAATCTAAGCAAATAAACCTAATCACAATTCAACAACTAATTACAACATGTATCACCATCTACATTAATAAAATCTAACCAAAATCCACAACCAAGTAGCTCACAGCGATTAGAACTTACCTCACTGATTCTCAACTGCTGGAAGGAGGTCCTGTTGAACAAAGGTGAGTTGCTTGATCAAGAACACCACAGAGCACGGTGAGAGGAATTTTCCTTGCTGGATCAGAGGAATCACAGCTAGCCCTGCTGGAATTCTTCCCCACTTCAACTGATACCTCAATCACAGCAAGAAGGAGACGTCCAAGCACTGATCCAGGAATTACAGCAAGTAATTAGATCCGACCTCTCTCCCGCCTAGTTCAAGATCGAAAGAAAACCACCAGAACCTAGATCAGAGCCTCACCTCAATGGATTCAATCGGATCACAAAGGAGAAAGCAATGATCGGCCACAAGGAAAATCCATAGGAATCCGATGCTTCTCCTAGCCCAGAACTGGAAGACGATCACGAATCCAACAAGGAAGATCAACACCGAAATAGGGCCCTAACCTCCAAGATCGGCAACAACCAGAGAGAGAAAAGAAGGAATTAGTCGCTCACCTTCGAAACCCTAATTGCCCCCTTCACACCGGCGATCTAGTTGGAGCCAAATCGGTCCACTGGCATCGAATACACCCAATCCCCTCCAAGATCTGGTGAACGGCAGTGGAAGGAGGTGCACAGCCGCCAACGATCCGCTCCCCTGGTGGCGCCGGTGTCGGAAAAGAGACCGCCGAGCAGAGAGGAGAGGCGATCGACCACAATATCTGCCGAAGCAGAACCCCTCAACCAGATCCGGCTTGTCTTCCTCGGCACCGTCGAGCTCCGGTGACTCCACTGGTTTTCCGTCGAGCTCCGGTGACCTGTCTCCTCTGGCCTCGGCGTCGATTGATCCGCGAGAGAGGGAACAGAGAAGGAAGTGAGGGGAGATCGGGATCGCGTCGGGGCAGAGAGGGGAGGAGAGGAAATAGAATCGGGTTCGGCGTTTTGGGGGAGAAGGAATAAAAGAAAAGGAATATATAATTAAAACATTTCCTCACTTAAACGGGTATCTCAAACAGGCTTTATCCGAACCCGAAATTGATCCCCTCAAAACTCGTCGTACGAGCTCCGAAAAATTCCCAGAAAATTTCTAAAAATTCTGAAAAAATTCTATAAGGCTATTTCTCAAATAACCCTATTATTTAAATTTTCCGAGATCTCACATCCTCCCCTACTAATAAAAATTTGGTCCCCAAATTTCGCTATAACTAGCAGCAAACACTAGAATATAACCAAATAGTATAAATGCTGAAAGAACTCTAACCCACATACCTCATGTAAAAAGACGAGGGTATCGAGCTCGGATCGTATCCTCCAGCTCCCAAGTAGCCTCCTCGTCAGAATGATGATGCCATCCGACTTTATGGTCCAGAATCCGCATCGGAACCTCCTCGTAAGTAACATCAGGCTGAATAGGAATAGATATATCTGACAGAACATGTGCCGGATTGGATACGTATCTCCTCAGCATAGATACGTGGAATACATCGTGAATGCCAGCTAGAGATGGTGGTAGCGCCAAACGGTAAGCTACTGCTCCAATCCTCTCCAAGATCTTGAATGGCCCAATATATCGGGGAGCTAACTTACCTCGGAGACCAAATCTCTTCACCCCTTTCGTGGGTGAAACTCTCAAAAATACATGATCACCAATAGAGAACTCTAGGGATCTCCGTCGCTGATCAGCATAACTCTTCTAACGGTCCTGAGCCTCTGACATCCTCCGTCTGATAGTACGAACTAACTCTGCATCCTGCTGAGCTCTCTGAGGTCCTAGCAGCTGGACCTCCCCTACCTCCTCCCAGAGGGTGGGTGTCCGACAAGGTCTACCATACAACGCCTCAAACGGTGCCATCTGAATAGCCGAATGATAGCTGTTGTTGTAGGCGAACTCCACCAATGGCAGGTGGTCCTCCCAACTGCCTCCGAAATCCATAACGCAAGACCTCAGCAAGTCCTCCAACGTCTGAATGGTCCGCTCTGACTGTCCATCTATCTGCGGATGGAATGCCGTACTGAAACGAAGCTGTGTGCCCAAGGCCTGCTGCAGACTCTGCCAGAATCGGGACGTGAACCGTGGGTCTCTATCAGATATGATGCTCAAAGGAACACCATGTAATCTAATAATCTCACGACAGTATAACTCTACTAATCGATCCAGAGAATCAGTCTTCCGGATCGCTAAAAAGTGTGCGGATTTGGTTAATCGATCAACGATTACCCAAATCGCATCATGGCCTCGTCGAGTCCTAGGCAGTCCTACCACAAAATCCATAGTAATATGCTCCCACTTCCACTCTGGAATAGGAATCCTCTGAAGTAAACCAGCAGGTCTCTGGTGCTCGGCCTTCACCTGCTGACAGACAAGACATCTAGCTACAAAATCTGCGATGTCTTTCTTCATACCGTTCCACCAATAGGAACGCCTCAAATCATGATACATACGGGTCCCACCTGGGTGGATAGCAAATCTAGAACGATGAGTCTCCTGAAATAACTCCTCCATGACCGGGTGAGACTGAGGTACACATAATCTGCCTCGGAGATAAACAATACCCTCGTCATCTCGTGTAAACTCGGTCTGCTGTCCAGAAGCTATCTGGCTGCTAATGAACTGTAAATGCTGATCTCCGGCCTGGGCCTCTCGAATCCTCATCCTGATCGACGACTGAGCAACCATGGTAACAAGAATACCCTGCTCTGTCCGTCCCTGCTCCTCAAGGCCCAACTCAGAGAATCCCTGAACCAAGTCCGTAACTAAAACTCAGTGACAAGCTAAAGTCCCTCTGGACTTCCTGCTAAGTGCATCAGCAACCACATTAGCTTTACCCGGATGGCAGCTAATAGTACAATCATAACCCTTCAGGAACTCCATCCATCTCCTCTGTCGCAGATTGAGTTCCTTCTGTGTGAAAATATATTTGAGACTCTTATGATCAGTAAGAATCTCAAAAGTAATACCATAAAGATGATGTCGCCAAATCTTCAAAGCAAAGATAATAGCGGCTAGCTCTAAATCATGTACGGGGTAGTTCTTCTCATGCTCCTTTAACTGACGAGAAGCATAGGAGACTACCCTACCATGCTGCATCAAAACAGCGCCCAAGCCCTGAAGAGATGCGTCTGTGTAAAGTACGAACCCGTCATCACCAGAAGGTAAAACCCATACTGGTGCTGATACTAATCTCCGCTTCAGCTCCTGGAAGCTGGTCTCGCAAGCTTCTGACCACGTGAACTTCACGTCTTTCCTAGTCAGACGTGTCAATGACATAGCAATACGGGAGAAACCCTCAACGAATCGTCTGTAATATCCAGCCAGTCACAAGAAACTATGGATCTCCTGGACTGACTTCGGCTGCTCCCAGCTAGTGATAGCCTCGAACTTCTGAGGATCTACTGAAATACCTCGGTTTGACACCACATGCCCTAGAAAACCAACTGAGGGAAGCCAAAATGCACACTTGCTGAACTTCGCATACAGATGATGTCGTCGAAGAGTCTCCAAGACTATGCGAAGGTGCTGCGCATGTTCCTCCTCGGAACGTGAATAGATCAATATGTCATCAATAAATACAATCACAAACTGATCTAGATACTCCAAAAAGATACGGTTCATCAGATCCATGAATACTGCAGGAGCATTGGTAAGCCCAAATGGCATTACCAAACACTCATAATGTCCGTATCTGGTACGAAAATGTTGTCTTCTGAATATCAGCATCTCTGACTCTCAGCTGATGATATCCAGACCGCAGATCAATCTTAGAATACACTGATGTATCTCTAAGCTGATCAAATAAATCCTCAATCCGTGGCAAGGGGTACTTATTTCTGATAGTCACTGCATTCAACTGCCTATAATCAATGCACAACCGCAGAGTACCATCCTTCTTCTTGACGAATAGTATAGGAGAATACCCTGGGGTTCTCCACAAAGACACCGGAATGCTCCTGCCCGTGCATACCATATGCAGCTGCTACAGGGGGAGCTGTCCTCTGCTGACGATGCGAAGATTGGGCTTTCAACCCGCCTCGCTGAGTCTCAGACTGACCAAATGGTCCTCCCGAAACAAAAATCCCGGAAGCTACATGCTGAGCCTTCCGTGAACAGTCTCGGCTCAAATATCCAGGCAGTTTGCAATAATAGCAAACTGACTGTCCCAGAGTACATGCAGAGGTGATGTGATCTCGGGATCCGCATCAGGTGTAGTAAGGGTCACCGGTGGACTATTTCCGGTTCTGCTAAGAAGATCGGGAACGTCCAGCTAAAGATCATCCTGACTTCTGGGGTCGGCCAGATGACCCAGAAGTACCCTGACCCGTCTGAGTACGACTGCTCTGCTGTTGTCTCGTAATCTGTGGCTGCTGGATCTGTCCGGAAGTCCGATCAGTCTGCTTCCTCTTCTTGTCTGCATTCACTCTCCGATTAGTAGACTCAATCATGAGAGCTCTATCCAGTGTCTCGGTGTATGATGAAGTACTAAAACTAGAAATCTTCAGCTGAAGATGCCCGTCCAGTCCCTGGACAAATTGAAGCATACGAGATCTGTCATCGGCAACTAACTCAGGACAGAATCTGGCCAACCGATTAAATTCAGCATTATACTCCATCACTGAGCGGTTATTCTGCCGCAGACTAAGAAAATCCTGCCGAAGAGTTATTTGATATGCTCGGGGAAAATACTGACTCTCGAATGCCTCCCTAAATCTCGTCCAGGTAATATGCTGCTCGCCTATAATGGAGCGCTGTGTGTCCCACCAGATCTCTGCCCCATCTCGTAAGTGGTAAGCAGCCAGCTCAGCCTTCTCCCACTCAGAGCAGTCATGTAAAAGAATGTCCGCTCCATAGACTCTATCAAAGATTGAGCCACGCTCGAATCAGTCTCCCCGCGAAATAGCGTAAATCGATCTTTTCACCGACTTCGCTAAGGCTGGGATCCGTGCCAGTGCCGCAACCATATCCGTAGATATCGCTACGGAACTGGACAGAACCACTGGAGCTTATCCTATGGGTGGTACTACTGGATAAGTCGGAGGAGGTACTACTGGTGCTGCCACATAAACTGGGATGGGTACTGCTAGTGGAACTCAGGGTAGACATAAGTAGGGGCAACTGGAAGTACGGTAGGCGGTACCGGGTAAGGAGCAACCGGTACTGCCGGTGTGGGTGCCTAGTATATAGTAACCGACACAGGTATCTGCAGTAATACCGAGTACGCAGTAACAGGCATGGCTAGAGAAGGTGCCGAGTACCCTGTAGGTACTACTGGCGGTACAGGCGAGGTAGGTACCTCTGAAGTCGGAACCGTCAGGATCTGACAGTCTAACGTGGTCACAATACCCTGAGGAGTCTATCCCTGACGGACAAGCTCAACCCTAACAGAACTCTCTGGAGACTGTCTCTAGAGAATCGATCGCCCTCATACATGTGCGACCACGTCTAAGTACTAGAACACGTATCATATATATCAAGATATCACTACAGGTATGAAAACTATAAAATTACCTGATTTACCTATTGCCGTCTGGAGATGTCCTATCGCTGCATAGCCCCAAATAGAACCTCGTCAAAATACCTCGGAATTCCGAAACGAGAAAATCGACGGAAATCCGTACAAATCCGAATATACCGAGAATGGCTCACGAAAGTAAGCATCGTAAATCCGAAACCCGACAAGTAGGTATCGCAAAACTTTGCTCTGATACCAAAAGAATTGTCACGCCCCAGGTAGTCCCTGTCCGAAGAAATTTCGGCAGCATCTCCCCTGTACGAGTGACAATATGAATCTCAGTATACATATATCTATACCTCGGCCACACTCGGCCGGAACAATACACACAAATAGTAAACAATCCACGCAGTTATATTCAACATTTCTACACAGATATAATATGAACAATCCACGCAGTTATATAACGAAAAGATGATATAGAAATCAACGAAGATATACGTACACATCCTACTCCACTACAACGAAGAAACGAAATCCACGAAGTAATGAAATATTCACAGCGGAAAAACAAAAGTAGCAAACCCGAATGTACGATATAAAGTCCACAATACAAAACCCACATCACAAGTATATAAGATGCAAAAACAAAACAGATCCCGACAACAGGCAAATCCTCGCGATAAAGGGGCTAGCGACTGGAATATCTCCCGACGGCCTCAACCTGAAAAATAGTAACAACGGGGTGAGTTCAAAGAACTCAGCAGGTAATCCAATAGATATGTACAGCAACATATAATCACCAGTAACATCCTATGGTACAGTACACTAAACCATAGAGCCTACAGTACAGTCTCCTAACAGTATAACCTACGGTACAGTCTCCTAACAGTATAACAGATATGCAGAGCTGAAATAAACTGTAATAACCAACAATAGGCATAAAGCATAATCTATAGCACGAATAATAAGAAAATGCATAACTGTAATAAATTGTACTCACCTGCGAGGCTTGGGCAAATGACTGTGGACATACACAGACAAAGATAGTCAGAGCAAATAAGCATGTATCCTGTATGCATGTCAATCATATGCAGTCACCCAAGTGCATCATCCAATATGCAACAATCACAATAAATGCAATATGTGCATATGATGCAATATGACATGGTCACCCCTGACGCTAGTCAGCCGTCTCACACGCGATGGCGAGACCGAGTAGGTAGGGCTGTGACACCGTGCACTCTGTCGTCACTACCCCTGATGAGTGACCGAATGGACGGGATGCTGTCGGAGTACACCTATCCTCCTACCTCAAACATAGTGAGGGAGCGCAATGCTCTCATCTCCCGGTACGCGATAACAAGGAGGGATCCCTGTCCTGCTACCACGCTAAGTCACACTACCCATGAGCGGACCAATGGAGCCCTACAGAGCTAACTGTCATACACACCCTGGGTGTTGTGCCACTACTCATACAGTGGTCACGTTATGTGCAGGCCTATGTAGCCGGCCGACGAGCTCAAAAATAATGGAGTCATCAATCGTCCAGCATGCAATCATGCAGGATGGTGCATGATGCTACAGTTTGTCATACCTGAATATATCCTCCTCCATATATGTGTGTGCCGAAAAGGTAAACGCATATATATATAACCATGATATAAACAGCATAAATCCAAAGACATCACATATAACAATGATGTAAGTATCATGAATCCAAGAGCATGTATCACACATGTACAACAACTAATCCAGTAGAGTATAGCACTATAGATATGCATCTCTATGAACATATATACACATGGCAAGAGATGAAAGCATCCAGTTCTAAGGTAAAGCAACTAACAGAAGAAGCATGTGATAGGTATCAACTAAGCTAAGACCAGGTAAGAGATAAATCTACCATCTACCACTAGTAATTATATATAAACTATACATATCATAAGACAATATCAAAAGATAAGTCAAAGGGTACCCGCCTCAAATAGAAGGTACAAATCACGCAATCCAAAGTCGAGACGCCCGTCTCGATTCAGAGTCCTGTGTCAACAAACAATATATATATTTTATTTAGTTAAATCCAAATGAATAGCTAAATAAAATCCCTAAAACTAAATTAGGGCAAAACCCTAATCACCTCAATCACAAGCTACCTAATTAAATCTAACGGTCAATTAGGGTTAGCTACCTAATCCCTAATCATCAATTAGATTAGAAATCCAACGGTTGACTAGGGTTAATTGTCTTAACCCTAATCAGTCCATTAAGTTAAATCTAAGCAAATAAACCTAATCACAATTCAACAACTAATTACAACATGTATCACCATCTACATTAATAAAATCTAACCAAAATCCACAACCAAGTAGCTCACAGCGATTAGAACTTACCTCACTGATTCTCAACTGCTGGAAGGAGGTCCTGTTGAACAAAGGTGAGTTGCTTGATCAAGAACACCACAGAGCACGGTGAGAGGAATTTTCCTTGCTGGATCAGAGGAATCACAGCTAGCCCTGCTGGAATTCTTCCCCACTTCAACTGATACCTCAATCACAGCAAGAAGGAGACGTCCAAGCACTGATCCAGGAATTACAGCAAGTAATTAGATCCGACCTCTCTCCCTCCTAGTTCAAGACCGAAAGAAAACCACCAGAACCTAGATCAGAGCCTCACCTCAATGGATTCAATCGGATCACAAAGGAGAAAGTAATGATCGGCCACAAGGACAATCCATAGGAATCCGATGCTTCTCCTAGCCCAGAACTGGAAGACGATCACGAATCCAACAAGGAAGATCAACACCGAAATAGAGCCCTAACCTCCAAGATCGGCAACAACCAGAGAGAGAAAAGAAGGAATTAGTCGCTCACCTTCGAAACCCTAATTGCCCCCTTCACACCGGCGATCTAGTTGGAGCCAAATCGGTCCAGTGGCATCGAATACACCCAATCCCCTCCAAGATCTGGTGAACGGCAGTGGAAGGAGGTGCACAGCCGCCAATGATCCGCTCCCCTGGTGGCGCCGGTGTCGGAAAAGAGACCGCCGAGCAGAGAGGAGAGGCGATCGACCACAATATCTGCCGAAGCAGAACCCCTCAACCAGATCCGGCTTGTCTTCCTCGACACCGTCGAGCTCCGGTGACTCCACTGGTTTTCCGTCGAGCTCCGGTGACGAGTCTCCTCTGGCCTCGGCGTCGATTGATCCGCGAGAGAGGGAACAGAGAAGGAAGTGAGGGGAGATCGGGATCGCGTCGGGGCAGAGAGGGGAGGAGGGGAAATAGAGTCGGGTTCGGCGTTTTGGGGGAGAAGGAATAAAAGAAAAGGAATATATAATTAAAACATTTCCTCACTTAAATGGGTATCCCAAACAGGCTTTATCCGAACCTGAAATTGACCCCCTCAAAACTCGTCGTACGAGCTCCGAAAAATTCCCAGAAAATTTCTAAAAATTCTTGAAAAATTCTATAAGGCTATTTCTCAAATAACCCTATTATTTAAATTTTCTGAGATCTCACATCACCAAAAGAATTGTCACGCCCCAAGTAGTCCCTGCCCGAAGAAATTTCGGCACCATCTCCCCTGTACGGGTGACAATATGAATCTCAGTATACATATATCTATACCTCGGCCACAAGGACAATCCATAGGAATCCGATGCTTCTCCTAGCCCAGAACTGGAAGACGATCACGAATCCAACAAGGAAGATCAACACCGAAATAGAGCCCTAACCTCCAAGATCGGCAACAACCAGAGAGAGAAAGAAGGAATTAGTCGCTCACCATCGAAACCCTAATTGCCCCCTTCACACCGGCGATCTAGTTGGAGCCAAATCGGTCCAGTGGCATCGAATACACCCAATCCCCTCCAAGATCTGGTGAACGGCAGTGGAAGGAGGTGCACAGCCGCCAACGATCCGCTCCCCTGGTGGCGTCGGTGTCGGAAAAGAGACCGCCGAGCAGAGAGGAGAGGCGATCAACCACAATATCCGCCGAAGCAGAACCCCTCAACCAGATCCGGCTTGTCTTCCTCGGCACCGTCGAGCTCCGGTGACTCCACTGGTTTTCCGTCGAGCTCCGGTGACGAGTCTCCTCTGGCCTCGGCGTCGATTGATCCGCGAGAGAGGGAACAGAAAAGGAAGTGAGGGGAGATCGGGATCGCGTCGGGGCAGAGAGGGGAGGAGAGGAAATAGAATCGGGTTCGGCGTTTTGGGGGAGAAGGAATAAAAGAAAAGGAATATATAATTAAAACATTTCCTCACTTAAACGGGTATCCCAAACAGGCTTTATCCGAACCCGAAATTGATCCCCTCAAAACTCGTCGTACGAGCTCCGAAAAATTCCCAGAAAATTTCTAAAATTTCTGGAAAAATTCTATAAGGCTATTTCTCAAATAACCCTATTATTTAAATTTTCCGAGATCTCACAAAATTAAAAATTCAATTAAAAATTTGAAATTAAATTAAATTCGAAATTCAATTCTAAATTAATTCTAAATTAAAAGTAAATTTCAACTTATGTTAAATAAAAATAGATGGAGGATCCAGACTCGCTGGCACCCCCAATTGAACTACCCGACAGGGTAACTGAACCTAATCTACCCGAAATGGGTAAAACAAGAGTAGATTACTCGACAGGGTAATTAAGGTTAGATTAAAACGGGCTAGGTTTAACTTGACCCACAGTACTGGTGAAGTTTTTGGATGATAGTACGTTAGGGAAGCTTGGGCATCACATGTCTAGGAAGATATGGCTTCGACCTGGTGCATTTGGCCAAGTGGAACTGACCGAAGCTACCCTTAAATGGATCCTAACTAGTTAGACCAAAGTTTAGTATTAAGCTCAATGGGTAGGACTATTTGGGAAACCTCGAATGCATGGTTACTTTAATGAGTACCTTGTGACTCACCATTGCCCAAAAGTTTATCCAAAGAATGCTTACTTGTTGAACCCAAAGCTAAACCTGAATCTAACACAAAGTTAAACCAGACCCTTAAATTCAACCATAATTCATCTCACAACAATTATAAGGTTCCCTGATTGACAATTTCAGATCAGGTGAGATGACTAGGAAATTAAATTATTAAACTTGACTTAACTTATATCAAGTTAATTAACAATTAAATTATTTTAACTAGAATTATTTTCAAATCTAAATTATTTTAAAACTCAGTTTCTAAATCATTCTAAATTGTCTAAAATTATTTTTCGAAGCTTAATTAACTTTAAAATTATTTTTTGATTAATTAACTTTAAAATTATTTTTCAAATTATTCAATTTTAAATATCTTTTTAAACTTCACCTCAAAATTATTTGAAAAATCTTTCAAAATCATTTTAAAAATCTTTTTAAAACTTCATTTGAAAAATCTTTCAAAATTATTTTAAAATCTTTTCAAAACTTAATTTCAAAATCATTTTAAAATCTTTTTAAACTTCATTTCAAAATTATTTGAAAAATCTTTCAAAATCATTTTAAAAATCTTTTTAAACTTCATTTCAAAATTATTTGAAAAATCTTTCAAAATTATTTTAAAAATCTTTCAAAATTATTTTAAAAATCTTTTTAAAACTTCATTTGAAAAATCTTTCAAAATCATTTTAAAATCTTTTCAAAACTTAATTTCAAAATCATTTTAAAACTTCATTTGAAAAATCTTTCAAAATCATTTTAAAATCTTTTCAAAACTTAATTTAAAAATCATTTTAAAAATCTTTTTAAACTTCATTACAAAATTATTTGAAAAATCTTTCAAAATCATTTTAAAAATATTTTTAAAACTTCATTTGAAAAATCTTTCAAAATCATTTTAAAATCTTTTGAAAACTTAATTTCAAAATCATTTTAAAAATCTTTTTAAACTTAATTTCAAAATTATTTGAAAAATCTTTCAAAATCATTTTAAAAAATCTTTTTAAACTTCATTTCAAAATTATTTGAAAAATCTTTCAAAATCATTTTAAAAATCTTTTTAAACTTCAATTCAAAATTATTTGAAAAATCATTTAAAAATCAGTCTAAAAATCTTTCAAAACTTAATTTTAAAATTATTTGAAAATTATTTTAAAAATCTTTAAACTTTAGGGCTCTGATATATGATCAACACTAATTAGATAATTTGATTGTTATTTAAACTTAACTCATGCTTGGACTTAAGGACCAACTGAATAAATAACCTAAAATTTTAGCTACTCTCTCTCTTCAACCTAAAAATTAACAAGTTCTTTTTCAAAAATAAGTATTATTTTATTCAAAATTAAGCTAAGTCCCTTTTTCACTTAAGCTATATTTTCAAAATTTAATGTTTGCAAAAGGCTCAGCTAAGTGACTCATATAGCAACTTTCAAACTTAGCCATCTTTATGAATTTTTGTTGAGTTACCTATTAGATTCATTCTATACTTAGCTAAAAGTGTTAAAAGCATATTCCTTTACTTGCAAAATTTTTTTTTGCCAAGTAAAAAGAGCCTACAAAATAATATGCCTCAAAAATTCTTTAAAATCTAGCTAAGTTTTTGTAAACTTAGTTACATATTTTTTTTCTCTTTTCATCTAAAACCAACTAAGTTTACAAAGAGGCTAAAGCCATCCTTCAAGTCATCCATAAATTAGCCTTTTTAACTTAGGAGCAAAATAACTAACAAATTTTTCAGTTACTAGCTAAGTGTTTCACAAGCATTTTTCAAAAGACTAAAACTACTTTTTTCTAAAAACTTAAAACATGCTTTCCAACTAGCTTATTTTTTGATATATGGCAAAGGGGGAGAGTAGGAAATTCAAAATCATTAATTCAAAATCAAAAGTAACAATCAAAAGTAAAAAGTGTTTTATTAAGGGGGAGAGTAGGTAATTCAAGAGTAAAACTTTATTTAAATTCAAAAAGGAAACCCTGTATTAAGGGGGAGCCTCACAAGAGTATAAGTGTTAGCTTAAGTTAGGCGTTCATTTGAATTTAAATACTTAAGCTTGCTCACTTAAAACTTTTTAATATACTTATGCATTTGTTTTAGTTAACTTTGAATTTGGGTTGCCATAATCAAAAAGGGGAGATTGTTGGTGCAGGAAGCATCCGACGATCGAACACAAGTTTTGATAATGGCAAAGGGTTCAAAGTTAAGTTGTGTTGTTATCTAACATGTTGAATGAGTGTTTCAGGAAAGTCCTAACTGCGGTTAGGCAGGTGAAAACCCTAGGGGGTGGTAACCCTAGGTCCTAGGGGCGGTAACCCTAGGTGGAGAAAAGTCCTAGCTGCGGTTAGGCAAAGGGAAAACCCTAGGGGGTGGTAACCCTAGGTCATAGGGGGTGGTAACCCTATGCGGAAAGTCTTGGAAGGTCGATGACTTCAGGCAAAAGTCCTAGGGGGTGGTAACCCTAGGTGGAAAGTCCTGGTGTCGCGAACCAGATGAAAGACTGGACTAGCCGGGAAGCGGATGTCCAGCAGAAAGTCCGGGAGCCACGAGTGCCGAGCAAAAGTCCAGTCGATCTGGAGGATCGAACTGGCATCAGATAATCTCTCCTGAGGGGAGTAGGTGAGGGCGTGTTCCCCGTAGAGGGAACAGTAGGCGTCGGGTCGACCTAGGGTTTCCGGTTGGAAACCCGAAGTCAGACTCGGACAGTCCGGAGACTGTGTATACTTCATTTATCATGTTTATTGTGCTAACTTTGTGTTGCAGAATAGTGTTTGGGACTAACGTATCTTGCAGGTGCAAAGGAGCAACCTAAAGCCTCGGATGAACAGTGTCCGAGGCGCCTCCATGGAGCTTGGAGGCGCCTCGGGTGCAAAAGCTGAGATGGCTGCGAAGCAACACTGGAGGCGCCGTGAAGCAGGCAGAAGGCACCTTGGAAGGCGCCTTGAGTGAGGTTTAAGGCGCCTTAAGCAGATGAACTTCGACCAGATCAGATTTGATCCACGCGGAAGACCAGGCAGCATGGAGGCGCCTTGAACAGCCTTCAAGGCGCCTTGAACACCCTTTATAAGGGGGTTTCGACCAGCACTTCAAGATATCAAGTTCCAGGCCTTCTTCCTTCAACGTGCTGCTAACAAAGTCATTCCGAAGTGCTGCTGCAACATTCCGACGACCCGGAGCTTCGTTTTTCTCTTATTTAAGTTGTCGGTACAAAGTTATTCTAATTGCTGTTACAGTTGTAATTTGTAATTCTTATCGAGCTTATAGTTGTTGCCCACCGGAAGCGATCAAGGATCGCGGGCCTTCGAGTAGGAGTCGCCTTAGGCTCCGAACGAAGTAAATCCCTTTGTGTCTTTGTGTTTATTTTATTCCGCTGCATTTTAATTACTCCGATAGTTTTCCGATAATCGAACGAAATAGCCACGAGCGCTATTCACCCCCCCCCCCCCTCTAGCACGGTCTCGATCCAACATGAAGCATATTCAGATTTGGGGTAGTCCAGCACATATGCTGAAGGGAGACACTGATCATGTACAGAAGTTCACTTAGTTGTGGGTTATCCTAGATAAAAAAAAGGTGGTTTATAGTCCTAAAGATCAGAAGGTCATTGATGGAACCAATGCATGATTTTTAGAAGAGGACTATGTTATAAACCACAAGCCCATGAGTAAAATTATTCTTAAGGGAATAATAAGGACACGTCTAATCTAGTACCAACAATACAAGATGAAATACCACAAGAAACTGATAGATCAGATGCGAGCGATAGAGGGGGGGGGATGAATATCGCTTCTTTTAAAACCTTTTCTTTTACTTTTAACTCAGAATCATGCAGCGGAAATAAGAAAAGAGACAAAGTCATTTACTCCGTTCGAAGCCTAGCTCGACTCCTACTCGAAGGCCCGCGGTCCTTGACCGCACCGATGGGAAAAGCACTAAAACCCTTCTTTTCGAAATCTTAGGAAAGAAGAAAATCGTAAAAGTGCAATGAAATAAGATAGTAACAATCCTACTATCTTATTTTAATTTAAGTGCAATATGAAAATAAATATATCGACAATAGTATGCGTAGGATTTAGCTTGGTCGGTACTTCTGGACGGAGTGACTTGCTGGGTAGTTGAAGATGTGTAGCATAATCCATACGCGAAGAAGAGCTTTTGAGATGATCAGAAGAGTTCTTATGGCCTCAGACTTTGAGCCTCATTTTATAGGTTCTGTTGGTGCGGGTAGCACTAACGGTCTAACCCAGGTTTTGATGAATGACAAATAGGTTAAGTTAGTTGTGTTGTTGTCTGACACTTTTATCAAGTGTGTAGGAAAAGTCCAGCTAGGTCGACGGGCTGACCGGATAGCTGGCGAGAAGTCCAAGCGGGTCGACGGGCTGACCGGACGCTTGGCAAGAAGTCCAGCTAGGTCGACGGGCTGACCGGATAGCTGGCGACAAGTCCAAGCGGGTCGATGGGCTGACCGGACGCTTGGCGAGAAGTCCAGACGGGTCGACGGGCTGACCGGACGTCTGGCAGGTAAGTGAGGTAAGTCACTGGAGGGGAGTGACTGTGAGGACGCATTCCCGGGAAGGGGACATTAGGCGTCGATCCGGCTTAGATCCATTTCGGATGTCTAAGTCGAGATCGTGACTAGATTCCGGTCTCGGAAAGACGGAATCTAAGTCATACTCTCTTTATCTATCTGTTGAACTTTAACTGTGCTAACCATTTATTTTACAGGATACATATTTGCCTCGGACTAACCTTGTTTTGCAGGAAAAGGTGGTCCGGGCGCCCGGAGGTCCGGGCGCCCGGAAGGCAAATTTCATCCAGCCGAGTCGTCGCCACGTGGAGCATCATGGTTTGTGCAGCTACGTCACGTTCCAGGCGCCCGGAAGGGATCCAGGCGCCCGGAACAGCATATAAAAGAAGCCCCAGACAGGAGCTTCAGAATCAACTTTTGACTGAGAACTCTTCTGCTGATCTTGCTGCTCGACGCTCAAGTGCGACGTCAACAACGTTCCGATAAAGCACTTTCTTAAAGTCTAACTCTTCTTCTCTTGTCGGTATTTTATTTCTGTCAATTCTTGTACTTATTTGTAATCATCATTCGAATTGATAGTGATTGCCCAACGAAAGTACTCACGGAGTACGGGCCTTCGAGTAGGAGTCGTCACAGGCTCCGAACGAAGTAAAAAACACCTGTGTCTATTTTATTTTTCCGCTGCGTTTATACTCGTCTTTTTCGAATCGATATTCACCCCCCCCTCTATCGAATCTAATGGTCCTACAAGTGGTATCAGAGCAGGTACCGCTCTGATTTGGTGCAACCACCAATCAGACAAGGGGTGAAATCATTTTTTTTTTTTTTGGAAGATTTTTTTCTCGTTGCATTTAAAATATAAATTGGTGCAACACCAACTTAGAGTTTCTATTTCTCCCGCACTGCTAATCCAAGACGAAGTCTTGGGATTTTTTTCAGTTAATTTAGTGTGTGCAGGTTAAGATGTCTCAACAAGAAGGCTTCAGCACAGTACGTCCTCCCCTATTCAACGGGGATGACTTTTCGTACTGGAAGAGGAGAATGGAGGTCTACATGAAGACAGACTACGACCAATGGATGAGCGTCACAAGGGCTTACAAAATTCCAGTAGACAACTCCGGGAACATAGTAGACCCTGAAGACTGGACAAATGATATAAAGAAAAAGGCATCAATTGAAAACAAAGCCATCAACACTCTACATTGCGGACTAACATGGGAAGAACTGAACCGGGTCGGACCGCATCAAAACGCTAAGGAGCTTTGGGATAAACTAATCGAGCTGCACGAAGGAACAAGCGACGCGAAGGTAACAAAAAGAGATTTGCTGTTAAATAAAATTTTTAATATAAAAATGCAGGAAGGAGAAACAGCAAGTCAGCTCCACGCGAGGGTCAAAGATATCCTAAACGGTCTCCACGCAATAGGCCACCAAATGGAGAACCGAGATTTAATCAGGTACGCGTTAAATGCTTTTCCACGAAACAATTTGTGGGCATCAATCGTAGATGCCTACAAAATTTCAAAAAATTTATCTAAATTAAAATTGGATGAACTCTTTTGTGAATTAGAACTTCATGAGCAAACTAACGCCGGGGTCGAGAAAGGTGTAGCTTTATTTGCAGGTTCCTCTAAAGAAAAGAAGAACAAGCCTGAATCCGAAGAAGATTCTGATCAAGACTCTGAAGACGAAGAACACCTGGTGAACCTGGTAAGGAAAATGTTCACCAGGAGAAAGAAAAGCTTCAGCAAAAAGGATCTTCAGAAGATCAGTTCGCCAGCCGATTTAAGAAATGTTACATGTTTCGGATGTAACAAAAAGGGGCACTACAAGAACGAATGCCCAAGATTGAAACTTGACAAACCAAAGTCAAGAAAGAAGAAAGCCCTCAAAGCAACGTGGGATGACTCCTCTTCAGACGAATCTGAGGGAGAAGAGCAAAAGCACCAAAGTCACCTCGCGCTGATGGCTCGCGAAGCTGAAACGGAAGATGAATTAGAGGAATCGGAAGACGGGTCCGAACCCGAATCGAGCCACGAGTCCGTACTCGTTTCCGAAGGTTCCGAAGAGGTATACCTAAACTTAAATCATAAATTCTTTAGAATTATCTCGTGTTTAAATAAAAAATTAGTTAAATTGGAAAATGAAAATAAATCGCTTCTTGAGGAAAATCAAAACCTCAAGGAACAATCAAAAAATTCGAATCCAACTCAAGATCGAACACTTGAGGAGGAGAATTTATCATTAAAAAATGAAATTAATAAGTTAAAAGAAATGTTGGAAAAATTCACAACAAGATCTAAAAATTTAGATTTAATTCTAAATAACCAAAAGGCATGCTATAATAAAACCGGACTTGGATATAAGTCAAACTCAAACAAAACCTTTAAATCATTATTAACCCAACACAAAGCAACTAAACAAGCTTGGGTCCCGAAAGCGTGCTTAACCACGCAAGTAGGACTTAATCAATTCTATATACCTAAAGACAAAATACACTATGTAAACTTGAATAAATCAGATCAAAAACTAAAATATAAATCTAATTTAAAATCAAAATTCAAAACTCAACAAAATTTAGATTATCACCAAGTCGATTATAACTATAAAAAGAATCGACACAAACCTAAAATCTAAACTAATGGCCAATAATTCAGGGGGAGGCTCCAGAATAGCTGGCACCTCCAAAACTAACCTACCCGACAGGGTAACCCAAAACAAACTAACCCGGCAGGGTAATTAGGATTAGTTAAAGAGAGACCAAGTTTAACTTGACTCATGGTACTGGTGAAGTTTTTGGATGATAGTACGTTAGGGAAGCTTGGACATCGCATGTCTAGAAAGATATGGCTTCGATCTGGTGCATTTGGCCAAGTGGAACTGACCGAAGCTACCCTTAAACGAATCCTAACCAGTTAGACCAAGATTTAGTACTAAGTTCCGTGGATAGGACTATTCGGAAAACTTCGAAAGGTTGGTTACTTCTAATGATGTCCATGTGACTCACCAAGCTTAGAAGTTTATCCGAAGAATGCCTATTTGTGGAAACCAAAACTAAATCTGAATCTAACACACGTTAAACCAAAACTCCATAATTAAAAATCTAATTTCATCTCACAAAATCATAGGATTCCCTGATTGATAATATAGATCGGGTGAGATGAATAAGGCTTAAAAATTAATTTCAAAATTTTAATTTTAAACTTAAAAATTATTTTCAAAATTTAATTTTAAACTTAAAAATCAATTTCAAAAATTTTAATTTTAAACTTAAAAATTATTTTCAAAATTTTAATTTTAAACTTAAAAATTATTTTCAAAATTTAATTTTAAACTTAAAAATCAATTTCAAAAATTTTAATTTTAAACTTAAAAATTATTTTCAAAATTTAATTTTAAACTTAAAAATCAATTTCAAAAATTTTAATTTTAAACTTAAAAATTATTTTCAAAATTTTAATTTTAAACTTAAAAATTATTTTCAAAAATTTATTTTTAAACTTAAAAATTAATTTCAAAAATTTTAATTTTAAACTTAAAAATTATTTTCAAAATTTTAAATTTTAAACTTAAAAATTATTTTCAAAAATTTTAATTTTAAACTTAAAAATTATTTTCAAAATTTAATTTTAAACTTAAAAATTATTTTCAAAATTTAATTTTAAACTTAAAAATTATTTTCAAAATTTAATTTTAAACTTAAAAATCAATTTCAAAAATTTTAATTTTAAACTTAAAAATTATTTTCAAAATTTTAATTTTAAACTTAAAAAAATTTTAAACTTAAAAATCAATTTCAAAAATTTTAATTTTAAACTTAAAAATTATTTTCAAAATTTTAATTTTAAACTTAAAAATTATTTTCAAAATTTTAATTTTAAACTTAAAAATCAATTTCAAAAATTTTAATTTTAGACTTAAAAATTATTTTCAAAAATTTAATTTTAAACTTAAAAATTATTTTCAAAAATTTTAATTTTAAACTTAAAAATCAATTTCAAAAATTTTAATTTTAAACTTAAATTAATTTCAAAATTTAATTTTAACTTCAAAATATTAATTTTAGACTTAAATTAATTTTAAACTTGAATTAATTTTAAACTTAAAAATTAATCTCGAATCTTTAATTTTAAACTTAAATTAATTTAAAACTTAAATTAATTTTAAATTTAAATTAATGCATGCTCAAAAGACTAACCTTAAAACCTACTTACTATAGGAAACCAAGTGGATTTTGGACAGTGGTTGCTCCAAACATATGACTGGAGATCACACCAAGTTCACTCAACTCACTTACAAAAGCCTAGGAACAGTTGCCTTTGGAAACAACGGCAAGCTCAAGGTAATTGGTATAGGTAATATTGAATTAAAATCAGATTTTATAATTACAAATGTCTTACTTGTTGAAAACTTTAAATATAATCTTCTAAGTATAAGTCAATTGTGTGATACTAGGTATAAGGTCAAGTTTCTATCTACAGAATGCTCAATCAAACACCTAGATAATCCTACCATAAGCCTAAAAAGTTTTAGAAAAGACAACATCTATGTCATCAACTTAACCATTTCTTCCATTAGGTGCTATTTAACACAAAAAGAAGAAACTTGGTTATGGCATAGGAGAATGTCTCACACAAACTTTAGAAATATAAGTAAACTAAATGGACTTGTACAAGGCTTACCAAAGTTACCTAACTTAGATTCAACTATATGTAATGCTTGTCAACAAGGAAAACAAACTAAATCAACCCACAAACAAACAAATCAACCACAAACTAACTCAATCTTAGAACTTCTACATTTAGATCTTTTTGACTCCCATGGAGTCAAATCCATTAATGGAAACTTATACTGTTTAGTAATTATAGACGATTACTCTAGGTTTACTTGGGTAAAATTCTTAAAACATAAAGATGAAACTTTTGAAATTCTTACAAATTTTTGCAAACAGATTGAAAACGAAAAAGATATTAAAATTAAAAGAATTAGGAGTTACAATTGGGGAGAATTTAAAAATCATAACTTTAACAGTTTTTGTTTAGAAAACGGTTACCATCATGAGTTCTCATGCCCTAAAACCCCCCAACAAAATGGAATTGTAGAAAGAAAAAATAGAACCCTACTTGAAGCTTCTAGAACAATGTTAAATGAGTATAACCTACCTAAATACTTTTGGGCAGAAGCCGTTAGTACAGCCTGCTATGTACAGAACAGAACAACAATAAATAAAACTCATAACAAAACTTTCTTCGAAATATTTTATAATAAACAACCAAACATAAAATACTTTAAGGTATTTGGGTGCCCAGTTTTTATCTTAAATACAAGAGAACACTTAGGAAAATTCACCTCTAAAATTGAAAATGGAATTTTTGTAGGATATTCCCTAAACAGTAGAGGCTACAGAATTTATAATAAAGTTACCTTAAAAATTGAAGAAACTACTAATGTAAAATTTAAAGAAACTAAACAAGACATAGAACCTACACAACCCCCAGAGTTTGTTCCAGAGACCAACCAAACTCTAAATCATGAAGAAGAGGAACAACATCAAGAGAATCAACCTCCTAAAACAATAAGGGTGAACCCAAATCATCCAACTGATCAAATAATTGGTAACCCAGACTTAAGAGTTCAAACCAGATCATCTTTTAGAAACCTAAGTCAAATTTCATTAATTTCAAAAATTGAACCTAAAACTGTGGATGAATCCCTACTAGACCCAGATTGGATTATAGCTATGCAAGAAGAACTAGCCCAATTTGAACGTAATGAGGTCTGGGACCTAGTCCCACCACCTAAGAATAAGAAAATAATAGAAACAAAATGGGTATTCAGAAATAAACTAAGTGAAACTGGGGAAATTACTAGAAATAAGGCTAGACTGGTTGCCAAAGGATTTAGTCAAGTTGAAGGACTTGACTATGACGAGACATATGCCCCAGTAGCCAGATTAGAATCCATTAGAATGTTACTAAGTTATGCAGCTCATAAGGGATTTAAACTATACCAAATGGATGTTAAGTCTGCTTTTCTTAATGGACTAATCAGAGAAGAAGTTTATGTAGGTCAGCCTCCTGGTTTTGAAAGCTTAGAACACCCTGATTATGTTTTTAAATTAAAGAAAGCCCTATATGGACTTAAACAAGCACCCAGGGCGTGGTATGAGAGGCTAACATCTTACCTAACATCTAAAGGATTCAAACAAGGTCAAATTGACCCAACCTTGTTTGTCAAATCATTAAATACAAACATATTTATTGCACAAATATACGTGGATGACATAATATTTGGCTCAACAAATTCAGAATTTTTAGAAGAATTTATTAATCTAATGGAAAAAGAGTTTGAAATGAGCTTAGTGGGCAAACTAACTTATTTCTTAGGATTACAAATAAAACAGACAAATGAAGGAAACTATATCTCTCAACATAAATACACCAAAGAATTACTTAAAAAATTCGGAATGGAAAATACAAAAGAAATAAAAACACCGATGGCTGTAAATATAATCTTAGATAATGACCCAAATGGAAAACCAGTTGATTTAAAATATTATAGAAGTGCAATAGGTAGCCTACTGTACCTAACTGCAAGCCGACCTGATATTTTATTTGCAGTTAGTATGTGTGCTAGATACCAAACTTGTGCTAAGGAATCCCATTTGACACAGGTTAAAAGAATTTTTAGATATCTTAAAGGAACAACAAATGTAGGAATCTGGTATCCTAGGACAAATAATTTTGAACTAATAGGGTATTCTGACTCAGATTATGCTGGATGCAAATTAGACCGCAAAAGCACAAGTGGTGGATGCCAATTATTAGGTTCATCACTTGTTAGCTGGTTCAGTAGAAAGCAACATTGTGTTGCTCTGTCTACAACTGAGTCAGAATACATAGCTATAGGCGAATGTGTTGCACAAATATTATGGATGATGCATACTCTAAAAGATTTCAACTTAAATATCACAAATGTAAAAGTATTAATTGACAATATAAGTTCAATTAACTTAACCAAGAATCCTGTGCATCATTCAAGAACCAAACATATTGAAATTAGACACCACTTCATCAGGGATCATGTTACTAAAGGCGATATTGAACTCAAATACATTGAGTCCAAATCAAATTTAGCTGACATTTTTACAAAACCTCTCCCTGAAAGTGAATTTAGCAACTTACGACGAAAATTAGGGATGTGCTTAATAGACTAGGATCCTTCAAAACTACTTTCAAAATTGATTTCACCAACTTATAGGCTAAACTTGCTTGCTTTCAAACTTTCCATTTTTAGACTTTTGAAAACAGTTTTGGCCTTAGACTAGTTTTACATCCTTAGAAAGCATGTACCCATAGGTTTAGTTCTTGAGCATCTCACCAACACCTTAGGTTTACCTTGCTTGTGGTTGATAAACATAGAAAGGGGTGAGATGCATAGGCCAACTGTTTGGACTTAAGATGCTTATTTCAGTGCATCAGTATAAGTCTGGACGTTAAATACAATTCAAATAATAATCAGATTAAAGTTCATCAGTCAAGTCAAACACTGACTGATTATAATTAACTTAATCTGACTAACCAAGCGAAAGCTACTATCTTCTGATAGTTAGTTAGTACCTAATTGGTTAGACAGCTGGTTAGAGTTAAATATCAAATTCAGGGGGAGAAATAAAACTACGTTAGTTTTCCAAATTGAATTTTAAACTTAATGTTGAAAATCAAAGTTTAAAAACAATTTGTTTAAAATTGTGAATTTTTTTTCACAAATTTTTTTTACCTAGTCTTTGAAAACTGAACTTTTCAAGTATTTTAAACCATGGTTTTGAATCTAATACTTTTAAACTTTGAAAATTTGATTTTGGAAAACATATTTTACAAACACATTCTAAAAATATGATCTTACTTTGAAAACTAAAAGTAAAGATTTAAACTTAATTTAACTTTACTTTGAAAATTGTCCTGAGTCTAATTCTTAAAATTTAATTTTACTTAATTCTGACAATTTGATTTGAAGGTTAAGTTTTACAAAATTTAGTTTACAAACTAAGCTTCTCAAAATCATTTTCCTTGATTTTGAAAATTGAATCTTTTACAAACTTAGTGTTGAAAAATAAAATTCAATTAGTCTTGAAGAATAGATTTTTCAAACTTAGTTTTGGAATTTTGGTTTTGAAAACTTATGTTTAAAAAGCGTTTCAAAGTTGAAACTTGTTTTGAAAATTTAATCTTGAAATTTAGACCTTATACACTTATGTTTGAAAATTAAACTATCTAAACTTAGCAATTTTTTTCTAAAAGGCTAAAAGCTAATGCTTTAGACAAGTTTTCAAAACTTTATACTCCCCCAAGTCAACTTGATCTTTTCTTGGATTTAAAAACTCAGTTATTTTTCAAGGTGTTAATTGTTTTCAGTAACTCTCACTATGATTGTTTACCCTTGTTTTCTTTGATGAATGCCAAAGGGGGAGGAAGGGTTAGGTGGTTAAGTTAGCTAAACCAATTTGAAAACACAAACTAACTTTAAAACCACACAAATGCATGTTGTTTCGTACATATGCTTTCACTAACTTAACCAGGTTGTCATTCCATCAAAAAGGGGGAGATTGTTGGTGCGGGTAGTACTAACGGTCTAACCCAGGTTTTGATGAATGACAAATAGGTTAAGTTAGTTGTGTTGTTGTCTGACACTTTTATCAAGTGTGCAGGAAAAGTCCAGCTAGGTCGACGAGTTGACCGGATAGCTGGCGAGAAGTCCAAGCGGGTCGACGGGCTGACCGGACGCTTGGCAAGAAGTCCAGCTAGGTCGACGGGCTGACCGGATAGCTGGCGAGAAGTCCAAGCGGTCGACGGGCTGACCGGACGCTTGGCGAGAAGTCCAGACGGGTCGACGGGCTGACCGAACGTCTGGCAGGTAAGTGAGGTAAGTCACTGGAGGGGAGTGACTGTGAGGACGCGTTCCCGGGAAGGGGACATTAGGCGTCGATCCGGCTTAGATCCATTTCGGATGTCTAAGTCGAGATCGTGACTAGATTCCGGTCTCGGAAAGACGGAATCTAAGTCATACTCTCTTTATCTATCTGTTGAACTTTAACTGTGCTAACCATTTGTTTTACAGGATACATATTTGCCTCGGACTAACCTTGTTTTGCAGGAAAAGGAAGCTTTCTGAAACAAGGTGGTCCGGGCGCCCGGAGGGGATCCGGGCGCCGGAAGGGATCCGGGCGCCCGGAAGGCAAATTTCATCCAGCCGAGTCGTCGCCACGTGGAGCATCATGGTTTGTGCAACTACGTCACGTTCCAGGCGCCCGAAAGGGATCCAGAAGCCCCAGACAGGAGCTTCAGAATCAACTTTTGACTGAGAACTCTTCTGCTGATCTTGCTGCTCGACGCTCAAGTGCGACGTCAACAATGTTCCGACAAAGCGCTTTCTTAAAGTCTAACTCTTCTTCTCTTGTCGGTATTTTATTTCTGTCAATTCTTGTACTTATTTGTAATCATCATTCGAATTGATAGTGATTGCCCAACGAAAGTACTCACGGAGTACGGGCCTTCGAGTAGGAGTCGTCACAGGCTCCGAACGAAGTAAAAAACACCTGTGTCTATTTTATTTTTCCGCTGCGTTTATACTCGTCTTTTTCGAATCGATATTCACCCCCCCCTCTATCGAATCTAACGGTCCTACAGGTTCATTGGGCATTCGGTCGACCGATCCCTCTGTTCGATTGACCGAACCCGCTCCCTTCCTTCCTGGCTGGAGTCTGACGCATGCTCGATCTTTTACAGTAATTGCTCTTTAAGGGTTCGGTCGAACGATCATGCCTTTCGGTCGACTGAACAGGATCTTTTCCCTGTTCGTCACAATTAGCTGAGATCTTCATTTAATGCTGATTGGATCGGTCGACCGGTCCTCCGGTTTGGTCGATCGATCAGCCTTTTTCCTTTTCCTGCTGATTGGTGCTAATGAGCTGGCCAGTGCTGAGTCACCATGGATCGGTCGACCGATATTACAGTTCGGTCGAACGATCAAACTTTGATCGGACTCTGATCTATTCTGGTTTAATCTGAATGTTGTTCTGATTTTGCCTGGTTCGGTCGACCGATACTACTGTTCGGTTGACCGATCCAGCCGGACCTACAAAACAGTATTAAGACAAAAATCTGCTTGCAGATAAAGCACTTGCCTTTTAGCTTCTTCATTCCAGCTTTTTGTCCTGCACCTTGAGGTTTATTCACCTTCTTTGCTGAGCCAGTTTGTTTCTTCTTCTTCTCTACTTTCAGTTTAGAAGTAGAATCATTTTCAACATAGTGAATCTGAGAATTATGACGAAATAGCCCTTCAGCTGCCTGAAGTTCTGTCAGTAGTTCCGCCAATGAATACATCCTTTTATTCATATTATAGTTCAGGCAAAAATGCTCAAAACTTCTGGGCAGCGTTTGGAGGATAATATCGACCTGGGTTTCCCCATCAATTTCCCCTCCAAGAACTTGTATTTCGTTTAAGTAAGCCATCATCTTGAGAATACGATCCCTAACGGGAGTCCCCTCAGTCATGATGGCTGTCATGAGTTTTCTCATTGCCTCTTACCAAGCAGCCCGATTCTGATGTCCGAAGAGTTCCTTGAGATTGTTTATTATATCATAAGTTGTTGGTAAGTCCTTATGCTGATGTTGCAATACATTTGACATCGAAGCCAAAATGTAACACCGCACCATCTCATCAGCTTTTACCCATTTATTATAATACTCAATCTCCTCTGGAGTAGAATCACTGTTAGGTGTATCTGGGCATACCTCTGACAGTACATACTTATAGCCTTCAGTAGTTAAGACAATGTCCAGGTTTTTTTTTCAATCTATATAGTTGGGACCAGTAAATCTGTTCTCTTTCAGTATGATGGCCAGTGGGTTGAAAGTCATCCTAATAATCACAAAATAAACTATGGTCAAGACTCTAAATTTAGAATAACATTGATTCCTCAAACAATATTATTTAAATTTACCAACACCTCAAACACCGTGAATTTTACATGCCATGATAGTGTGGGCGTATACAAAATTGAGCATTTATTAGAGGAGAGTTTTACCCATTTATTATCTTGTCAACTTATGACAAATAATTAATAGTTGGTTTTCTTTGGTCACACAAATAATAGCAGTGACTCCGATGGGGAGGATACTATTAGACATGCCTAAGTGTGTACCATTACTTGACACTTAGTCCATTAATAAGATTATGCCCCTTCCGATGGGGAAGATCACACGCTCTTAATTAATTTCCTATAGTCATCCAAAATAGAAGTTTGATATAGTGATCCGCAAACAAACTCATCCGATATGGAGGAAGGCACTCAGAGCCAATGCGCAAGTTTTTTTGCATCACTTACAAACCAGTAATGGAGATCGTGGAATTTATTAAAATCCCTCTCCCACTTAGTTATTTAAAATGAGGATTTTTTACTTATGCTAGCATACATCACATGCACACACACATCACAGTAAATAAAAGCAATAAATATGGAAATTAATTTTCCAACTATTATGGCCTTTTCCATCATTGTCCTTCGCATGCTGCCAGCCCTCAGGTTCATGTCGTCGGGTCCATCGAGCTTCTTTTTTTCGTTGCGCCTCTGGTCCTCAAAGCACCCCGCCTCGTAAGGATACGATCCGTGACAAAAATAGAATTTTACATATATCGATCCTATATTCCATAAAGAAATGTACATGTAATCTAGATCGAAACAAAAATGTAAAATCCTAATAACTAATATAGCTCCTGCTGTATTTAATATTACAATCATGCACACACACAAAAATTCCCTTGACATATCCAAGGGGCCAATCACACATAATATCTATATGCCATAATAGTTGAAGCCTGCAACCACAAAGTTAGCACATCCTACTATTATCCTGTCTAAATTATGTAAGACATGTGCATAATTAATTTGAAAACCAAAACACATAGAGGCAAACCCTAGCTCTGATACCAATTGTTGGTTGGTCCTAGGAAGATCGTACCGGTTCCACTGTACAAAAATTTTGTACAAGTGTCGAACCTTTTCCTAAACAACCTATTGTGTTCTTTAGAAGTTAAATTAGGAATCACAAACGGAACTTAACATTATTGATTCCAAATTTAACTTATCTGTTCTTAATGGTTTAGATTTGGATCGCAAGCGGAACTTAACACTATTGATCCAAATCAACCTATGTTACAAAGTTAATTAAATATTTATTTCTAAAATCGGTTCCCAAGTCAAACATGGAGAGGCACTAGACCTTCTTGGGTATGGGATTATCCACCACTACCTCGACAAAGCCTTTAATAGAAATTCAATATTTAATTTCCTAAAATAACATTAGGTTTAACCAAAAGGAACAATCGAATCACGAATTTGAAAAATAAAACAAAAACATAAATTCGAAACTCTAGAATTGTATACCTCTTGTGATTGGAATTCTAACAAAGAAGAACTAGTATGATGCGGAAAATAATTACTAGTTATACCTCTTCTTTGTATGCTAATAACCTCGAGATCTTCTATCATATTCCTCGCCTCCTCTTGGACGTCGTGTGGGCGACGATCCTCCAAGATGAACACCACCCAAAGCTCCTCCTCCTTCTCTAGTATTCGGCCACCACCACCAAGGAACAAAAGAGAGCAAAGGGAAAAGGAAGAAGAGAGGGGTCGACCACAATGAAGAGCTCCAACAAGAGAATAAGAATTGATTTCTTATGAGGCCTCCCCTCCCCTTCTTTTATATTATTTGCCCAAGGCAAATAAGGAAAAACTTTTACAAAAATTAAAATCTTCCTCTTGTTTTTCCTTTTTCCCTTTTATTTTTTCTTTTCTTTCCTCTTGATTGATTCAATCATCAATCATTGATTGATTGGCTGGCCCCTTGCTTGGGCACAAAGCAAGGGTGGCCAGCCCTAAGAAAGGAAGGAAATAATCTTGTAAAAATTTTATAAGCAAAGAAGGAAAGCTCTTATAAAATTTTACAAACTCTCTTTTAAGTTTCCTAATGTGGATGTTAAAAAAGGAAAGTTTTTAAAAATTAAAACCAAGATTTAAAATTTAAAAACTTCTCTTCTAAAATTTCCTTTTTTAACATGGTTACAAAAATAGAAAGTTTTATATTTAAAACTTCTCTTCCTTTTTTTTCTAAAACCATGAGGATGGTTAAAAAAGGAAAGTTTTAAAACTTTTAAACTTTCTTTTAAACCATGTGGCCTAATTCAAATAAGGAAAGTTTTATAATTTAAAATCTCTCTTTTAAAACTTGTAGATATCTACAAAGAGAAGATTTTAAAAATTCAAAACAACTCCTATTTTAAAGAGAAGACTAAGTCCACCTGCAGGATTTAACATGACAATCCTTATGAGCTCCTCTTGGGAACATTCTAAACCTAGATAACTAGGGCACAGTTTCCTTCTATAATCAACAACACACACTATAAGTAATATCATTTCCCAACTTATCGGGCATTTAGATTTATTGAACTAAATCTCTCCCTTTGATAAGTTAAAGAAATAAATACTAAATATATGTGCTTGTTATTATATTAGGATTAAGAGCACACTCTTCCATAATAACTAAGGTCTTGTTCTTTTATTAAGTCAGTATAAAAAGAACTTGCCTTAAATGGTCCTACTCAATATACTCAAAGTGTACTAGTGTAATTTATTAGTTAAGATAAACTAATACTTAATCATACTACGACTACTCCAATGGTTTGTTCCTTTCCATCTCAGTTGCGAGCTACTATTTATAATTTCTAAAGATCCGATAACATAATCTTCTTTGTGTGACACCACATACTATGTTATCTACAATATAAATTAACTGAACAACTACACTTAACAAATAAATGTAGACATTTGACCAATGTGATTCTTTTATTTCAAAAATAAATGTTTACAAAAGCTAGGTTTTTAGTATACACTCTAACACACTGGATATTTTCAGATTTGCATCGACCCAGAGGATCAAGAGAAGACCACCTTCACTTGCCCTTTCGGTATATTTGCTTACAGACGGATGTCATTTGGACTCTGCAACGCTCCAGGAACTTTTCAGTGATGCATGGTAAGTATTTTTGGTGATTTATTAGAGCATTACATGGAAGTTTTCATGGATGATTTTTCTGTATATGGTTCATCATTTGATGCATGTCTAGAAAATTTGTCTAAGGTTTTAGATAGATGCATTGAGACTGACTTGGTACTTAATTTTGAAAAATGTCATTTTATGGTGGAGCATGGTATTGTTTTAGGTCACATAGTCTCTAGGAAAGGAATTGAGGTAGATCCTGCTAAAGTTATTGCTATATCTTCTTTATCTTACCCCACATGCGTGCGGGATGTTCGAGCTTTTCTTGGCCATGCAGGATTCTACAGGAGATATTAGAGACTTCAGTCAGATTGCTCTTCCATTATCTCAATTGCTTCAGAAGGATGTGAAGTTTCAGTTTGATCAGAGATGTAAGGAAGCATTTTGGAGATTGAAGGAGGCTTTGATTTCAGCACCTATTATTAGGCCACCAGACTGGACTTTACCATTTGAGTTGATGTGTGATGCTTCAAACTTTGCTATTGGGGCAGTACTGGCTCAGAGAGTAGATGGAGCACCACATGTGATATGCTATGCTTCAAAGACTTTAGATTCGGCTCAAGCAAATTACACCACGACAGAAAAGGAGCTTCTTTCCATTTTTTTTGCTTTAGATAAATTTTGATCATATTTACTTTGTTCTCATGTGATTGTGTTTTCTGATCATGCAGCTTTGAGGTTTCTCCTAAAGAAGCCAGATGCTAAGCCCAGATTGATTAGATGGATGCTTCTCCTCTAGGAGTTTGATTTGGAGATCTGAGATAGAAGTGGGAAGGAGAACTTGGTTTCATATCACTTGAACAGAATTGAAGGAGACTTGTATCACACGGCCATTGATGATGATTTTAGGGATGAGCAGCTTTTCAGGGTGCATGGTGAGTCTCCGTGGTATGCAAATCTGGTAAACTTTTTGGTAGGTAATGTTTTTCCTGCACAATTTTCAAAAGCTCAAAAGGACAAATTGAAAAGTGATTCAAAATATTTTGTGTGGGATGATCCTTATTTGTGGAAAGTTTGTAGTGATCAAATCATTAGAAGATGCATATCTAATTTTGAGTTTCAATCTGTACTATCATTTTGTCATTCATCTGAGTTTGGTGGACATTTTGGACCACAAAGGACAGCTAGGAAAGTTTTGGAGTGTGGATTTTATTGGCCTACCATTTTTCGTGATGGATATGTTTTTTGTAAATCATGTGAAAGGTGTCAACAAACTGGGAACATAGGACCTAGGAATGAAATGTACCAACATTACAAGCTATTTTGTGAGATTTTTTATGTATGGGGTATTGATTTCATGGGTCCATTACCTATCTCTTTTGGATTCTCATATATTTTGTTGGTAGTTGATTATGTTTCCAAAATGGGTGGAGGGCATCCCCACCAGGACTAACGATTCTTCAGTTGTTGTGTGTTTTGTCAGGACACATATTTTCTGTAGGTTTGTAGTGCCAAGGGCAATAATCAGTGATCAAGGGACACATGAAGGCTATGCTGAACAGATTTGGGGTTTTACATATAATTTCTACTCCTTATCATCCCCAAACAAATGGACAAGCTGAGCTGTCAAATAGGGAAGTGAGGGCAATTTTAGAGAAAATAGTGAAGCCTGACAGAAAAGATTGGAGCAAAAGATTAGATGATGCACTTTGGGCTTACAGGACTGCTTTCAAAAATCCTATAGGGATGTCTCCATATAGAATGGTTTATGGAAAAGCTTGTCATCTTCCGGTGGAGATTGAACATAAGGCATTTTGGGCGGTTAAAGCTTGTAATTTTGATGCTAGCTTAGTAGGAGAAAAAGGAAACTTCAACTCCAAGAGCTTGAGGAAATTCGGTTGGAAGCCTTCGAAAACTCACTGATCTACAAGGAAAAGACCAAAAATTTTCATGACAAGCATATTGTGGGTAAGGAATTTCATATTGGAGATAAGATGCTTTTATATAAGTCAAGACTTAAATTTATAAAAGGAACGTTGAGATCCCATTGGGAAGGTCCATTTGTTGTTACTAATGTTTTCTCTTATGGAGCTATTGAGATTAGGGAGGAGTCTACGGGTTAAATTTTCAAGGTGAATGGGCATCGACTTAAGGTTTTTCATGAAGTCAACAACCAAGTGGAAGTGGATAAATTGAAGCACATTGATGCTATCTACCCAATTAAAGGGGAGTTCGTTCCAACTTAGTTTTTATTTTTTCTTTCACACATCTTGCATGTTTAGTGCTGAATAAATTCTTTGTTTTCAAATAACAATTTTAGTATAGAAAAATAATTTCTTTACTGTGAGTAATCTTCTTATAGAACTTAGTGTTGAAATAAGTAATAAAGAAAATAGTACCCCCTTTGCATTATTTCGATGATATGTTAGCAATAGAGGAAGTTAGCTATTTTTGATTGTTAAGTTTTAGGCTTAATGTCAAGATTGGACTTTTAATTTTCTTGAGGTTACTATTTAATAATGGAAACTAGATTGATGAGTTGAGGTGATATTTTTTCTACCTAGTGGGTTTTAGCCTTCATTGGTGTGATGCGCTTATGTTATTGCAACTCTAGAACATGCTTTTATTCTTTCAAAGCCACAATTAATGGATGAAATTGCATGTATAAAGGTAAATCTTTTGTATTCTTTTTCCACACTATTCTTGCTATTATTCTTTGCTACCATCATATCTTTGTATCTTTTTGAATTTAAATTCTCGAATATGGGGACAATAGAAGTTATGTGATGGATTCTTTGCCTGAGACGAACAAAAGTTTAAGTGTGGGGGAGGATGAAAGGTGTAACATGTCAAATTTGAGGAGTTGTAATTGAGTTGAACAATGATGTGCAGTGTTGAAGTGTGAATTTTAAATTCTGTTTGGTCTCTTTGTGAAAATTTTCAGAAGTTGAATAAGCTAAGTGTTTAGTGGTGGAGTGATAATTCATTGATGAATATGTTTATGATCGTTGGATGAGAAGTGAAGCGAGAAATTTGGTACTCATACAATTCTATTAGTTGGTACGTTCTGTTGAAATCAGCAAAGCTGATTTTTGATGTTGAAATGTTAATTGAACTGGACATTGCTGTTGTGCAAGAATTCATGAGTTTCAAATTCAATAATCATTCTAATATGTGGGATTTTTTATGTTGAAATGGCTATAGACAGTGTAACCATTGCGGGATATGTAATTGCAGTTAATTTGGAAGCTGCAACTATTTAGTAAATGAATGAATGAGATGTTGGAATTTTTGGCAGCTGGAATTTGATGTTTTGGAATGGAAAACTTAAAAATTTACAAAATTAGGATGAGAAACAAATTCAGCTAGTACAAAAGCAGTAATGTATTAAAAACTCAGAAGCAGTATCAAGAGGAAAATGCAGCATCAATGGTGTGCCAAGATCTAGAATTAAATGAGAAACAATTGTTGAAAGTTGTACATTATTCGGAGCCAGAAAGTTAAATTTGTTTAATGATGGGAAGTTCAGAGGCAGAAATTGTGCAGAATTGTAAAAATTGAGAGTTGCCTAGTAGAATTGAAATAAGGAATAAAAGGAAGGGCAAACCTGCACACTGCTGTGAGCAGTAGTTGAAACTGATAAGTATGTATCAACTTAGTATTGCTAACATTTCAATTCGTTGAGGAAGCATTGGAAGGCATTGTGCTGTTGGAAACAATTTTGATGGCATTTTTACTTATCAGTTTAAGTATCAATATGTTCAGAAATCTGATTCTGAAATTTTAGTAAGCATGCTGGTGGAATGCAGCAATAATTCTTGCAGCTATTGTGAGTCAGGGAAGAATTGCTATGACATGAATGAAAATGCTTAAATTGTGGTAGCAATTAAAACTGAATCAATTGAATATCAGTTGATCTTAGAATCAGTGAGAAATCAAATGAAGTTCATATAACTGCAGAAGCACTAAAGCAAGTTGGTTGTTGTTCAGTTGGAAATAACAGGATACTAGCATCTATGTTGTATCAACTAAGAATTATTTATCTCCAGAGTAAGTGAAGAACCATTTAAGAATACAAAGGTGTTATAAACAAATGTGTACATGTATACTACATTGTCTGAAATGCTGAAAGGAAAAAGAATTTAGAAAATTGAAGAGTACTGAAGTGGAATGGAAAAGGGCAGAAATGTTGTGTGAAAGTAGCAAGAAGCAAGCAGAAGTAGATGGTAACAAATGTTGAATTGAGGTGACTGTAATTGGAAATTATTGAAAATGAAGAAGCTTGAATCTTAAGGGAAGATCAGTAGCAACATTGAATACAAAAAATGTAGAAATTGATGATTTGCAGAATCTGGAAATTGAAGCTGAGCAGCAAGAATCAGAAAGGAATTGGAAAACAATGGGTAAGCTAATTAAGATTCAATAGTTAATGAATTGAGAGAAGCATGCTCATGATTGTGTAACAGTTGTGAAAAAGTCAACCAGTAAAATACAAGTTTCAGAGGTAAGATGTTGGAATCTGCTGTAAACTGAGAATCAAGATTATGAAATGATGTATTAGGAGCTAAAAGCAAAAAAGTGAAGAATGGCTGGAATCCAATAACATAGCATACTTTTGTACCCATATCTTCCACTAGTAAAAGAACTAATTCCCTCTCATTCTTTCTTGCTTCAAATTTTGATCCGTATCATATTTTGCTTGTTCTTTATTTCCCCTTATATATGCCTTTATACTTTGGTAGATATCCATAATTATGGTGGAGAGTAGAAGAGGAGCAAGCATATGGTAGTGCAAGAAGTATGAGTAGCTTGAGTGCTCTCTACCAATGTTAATATTTTGAATTAGAATGAGTGCCACAAAGTTTCATCTTGTGTGGTGAGAGTGATATCATGCTCAACTCATTCATGCAAGTGGAAGTTAGTATCTAGTTAACCAAAAGTTAAAGTGAGTGTCCAAGAATGCTTAAGATCTTTGAACTTTATTACCTTAAATGGTTTTCCTTTTCTATTTTCTAATCTTGTTATGGAATGTGTTTAGGGATGGTACCATTTAAGTAAGACTTTAGTTTTCTTTACTTGCTTGAGACAAGCAAGAATAAGTGTGGGGGATTTTGATGAGTTGTCAAAATGGTGTTATACTTTGATTCGAATTCATGGGCTTTTGGGTTTATTTGGTTTAAGTAATGGATTTCGGAGTTAGATTTTGTTATTCAAGATATAACTTAAGCTAATTCAATTAGCTACTTTTTATTCATGATTTTTGCCTCATACACTTTAATATTGATAGTAGGTGAAGATTGGGTTGTTGATCACAATTGGATGCACTCAAGTTAGTTATCTTGGACATGGATTCAACCCGCGCCGATGCACTGTTGAACCTAGTGGATCAAATCAGATTGCTGCTGCACTTGAATCAAACCCATGCACCAAGTTGTAGCTGTGCCTGAACCGAACCCATGGCTGAACCGGTTTGGAAACTGACATAAAAACCAAGGAGTGGCACGATGAACAGTGGCTTGTGCTACTGTTCATCGTGCCGCGACTTCTTCCTCCACACGTGATCGCCAGCTCCATTCATAATCTCCAGATCTCAGATTTCAATTCTAACTTCAACCACGAATTTGGGATTTCTTGGCAATCAACGAGCGAAGAGCAGATCGCGATCAGAAGGGTGTTCCCTAGATCCGCAACAATTTCTTCCGCAATCCGTTTCCCCCTCAGATTCAAGGGTGTTCTCTAGATATGAGGTCTCCAGGCATCTACAAAGTTTATTTGGAGTCTTCCTGAAGCTTCTGTATTCGTTCCGCTTCCATATAAGTTCGCAAGTTTGAGATCGAACTGATCATTCAGTTTTGAGTTGCAATCGTAATTTCCTTCCTCTGTACTTCACGCGACAAGATAGCGAGCATGAAGGGCGTTCTCTGCGGCTTGGCGATTCTTATTTACTGGCTGAAGATTCAGATGCAGTGATTGAGAGCCAGAAGTGTTAGAGTGTATACTAAAAGCCTAGCTTTTGGTATAAACATTTATCTAGAAATAAGAATCACATTGGTCAAATGTCTACATTTATGATAAATGTAGTTGTTCAATTAATTTATATTGTAGATAACATGGTGTGTGGTGTCACACACAGAGGATCATGCTATCAGTACCTTATAAATTATAAACAGTAGCTCACGACCATAATGGAAAGGAACAAACCATTAGAAGGTCGTAGTGTAATTAGGTATTAGTTTATCTTAACTATATAATTACACTAGTACACTTAGAGTGTATTGAGTAGGACCATTAGAGGTCGTTTCTTTTATACTGACTTTATAAAGAAACAAAGACCTCAGTTATTATGGAAGTGTGTGCTCTTAATCCTAATATAATAACAAGCACATATATTTGATATTTATTTCTTTAATTTATCAATGGGTGAGATTTAGTTCGATGAATCAATAAGCCCGATAAGTTGGGAAATGATATCACTTATAGTGTGTGTTGTTGATTATAGAAGGAAACTGTGTCCTAGTGATCTAGGTTGAGAATGTCCCCAAGAGGAGCTCATAAGGATTGTCATGTTAAACCTTGCAGGTGGACTTAGTCCGACATGACGATGAAGTTGAGTGGTACTACTCTTGGAGCTAGATATTAATTAAGCGAGTTGTCGTAACTTACTTAATTAGTGGACATTGTTATCTTAAACACAGGGAGACTAACACACTCATAATAAGAAGGAGCCCAAAATGTAATTTGGGATTGGTGCGTAGTTCAATAATAGTTCTTTAGTGGAATGAATTATTATTGATGAAATTAAGTTGTGTGTTAGGGCCGAACACGGGATGCTTAATTTCATCGGAGACCAAAACCAATTCCTCCTCTCGGTCCCTATCGTAGCCTCTAGTATATAGAGATTTATATCCACCGCATACCCACCTTCTTACCCATCCAATGGGGCCGGCCAAGCTAGGGCCGGCCAAGACCAAGTGGATGAGTTAAGTTGGTGGTCGCCAAAGCTTGGGTCCCAAGCTTAGGTGGCCGACCACTAGAATATTAAAAGGATTTTTATTAAAATTATTTCTCATGTGGATATCATGTTTTAAAGAGAGTTTAAAATTAAAATTTCCTTTTATAGCTTTCTACAAAAGATTAAGAGAAGAGATTAATCTCTTTCCTTATTTGTAGTTTAAAAGGATGGTTTTAATTTTTGGTAAAAACTTTCCTTATTTGTAAATCATCTATATGTTTAAAAGAGAGTTTAAAATTTGAAATCTTTCCTTATTTGTTGATTAAAGGAGGATTTTAAATTTCAAGAAAACTTTCCTTTTTAAACATGTTCATGATTTAAAAGAAAGTTTAAAAATTAAATATTCTCTTTTATAAGTTTCTACAAGAGATTAAGAAAAGATTTGATATCTTTCCTTATTTGTAGATTAAAAGAGATTTTAATTTTTAGAGATAACATTCTTTTTATCCACATGTTTAAAAGAAAGATTTTAATTTATTAAATTTCCTTTTTATAAACCAATCATGAAGGGATAAAAATTATTGAGAAATTTTATAAAATTCCGGAAGCAAATAAGGAAGTTTTAATTGGTGTTTAAAATTTTATTTGCTTGGAGTTTTTTTCTTGTGGCCGGCCATTATAAAATTGAGAAAGGAAATTATTTTTAATTAAATAAATTTTCCTTTTCAATGGCAAAAGAATTAAGGAAGTTTTTATTAAAATTTCCTTATTTGCCAAGATCAAGGATTATAAAAGAGGGGTAGAGGAGGCTTCATGGCTAACGAATCTATTCTATTTTTCTCTCCCTCTTTTCTTCTTCTTGTGGCCGGCCCTAGCCTTTCTCCTTTCTTCTCTTTTGGTGGCCGAACCATACATCTCTTGGAGCTCTTGTTGGTGGCCGGACCTAGGAAGGAGAAGAAGAAGAGGAGGAAGCCTCATCTTGAAGATCCCTTGGAGTATTGGTGGTGATCAAGTTCTTCTTCCTTGGAGGTGGTTCTTCTTGTGGCCGAACCTTGCTTGGAGAAGAAGAAGGTGCGTGGTGGTTCTCGTCTCGGAAGATCGTCGCCCACACGACGTCCGGGATAAGAAGAGGAATACGGTAGAAGATCAAGAGGTTTTTCTAAAAGGTATAACTAGTAATTTTTCTTTCCGCATCATACTAGTTATTTTGGAAATAATACTAAATACAAGAGACTTACGTTCTAGTGTTTCGAATATGGTTTTTCAAGTTGTGTTCTTTTGTTTCTTTCTTTTCCTTGTGATTTGATTGTTCTCTTTGGTTAACCTAAAGTTATTTTAGGAAATTAAATATTAGCTTTCTATTAAAGGTTTTGTCTAGTCGGTGGTGGTTGCTCCCATATCCAAGAAGGCCATGTGCCTCGCCACGTCAGTACTGGGAACCTTTTATGGAAATTAATATTTAATGGAATTAATAACTTAAGGAGACTTGGGTCAAACGTGTTAAGTTCCGCAGGAGATCCAAGTCAAAACCTAAAAGAACAAATAGATTAAGTTTTGGATCAAACGTGTAAAGTTCCGCAGGCGATCCAAAATTTAATTTAAAAGAACACATGGTAGCTAGGAAAAGGTTCAGACCTTTGTACAAAAATTTTGTACAGTGGAACCTATAGATTTTCCGAGTAGCAACCAACAAGAAGGGCGTTCTCTACGGCTCCTTTGCAGATCAGCGAAGAGAAGGGATTGGATCTTTGATTTGGAGTTTGTGAATGTTTCTTAACCTAGATCTGGATTCAATTTACAGCACATTTGTTGGTATGTGTTTTCTTATCATATGGACAGATCCCATCTCTGATTTTGTAGTTTAGATAAGAAGTTCTTTGAATTCTGTTACAGTTCTCTGTTTTAGTTAGAAGATGCAAGTGATACGATTTCAGTTTCTGAGATTAGAACTGATATTTGAAGTTTAGAATGCTTTCTTTTACTTTCTCTTGAGATAAATTGTTAGATTGAATTTAGAGTGCAGCTCTCACTAGTTTTCAATTTAATTCCCAGTTTTTCATTCCATAAAACATTCTACAGTAGTTGATTTTGCTTTCTTAATTAGTTAGCTGATGTAGTATACCTTTAATTTTATCTTGTTAAGGAACTGCAGCAGTTAGGTTAATTACTAAATGATGAGGATGAAGTTTGATCATTGCTGAGCTCGATATTAGTAGGGCTTGTATTTCTGAACATTTTGATTTTTGAGATTTGATAGTGTATTTTACAGTGAAATTTCTATTAGATTATTTCTGGTTTGATTTTGTAAAGCCCGAAAAATTCCCGAATTTGTTTTAGAATTATAGTATGATTTTTCTGGAATTTTTAGATATTTTTCCAGAATTTTCCGAGTATCGGAAGTGGCAAAAATAATTGGAACCGTAAAATAGCTTAGGCGGGAATCGACCCCGAGACCTATGGTTTAGGGATAAGTTTAGTAACCGGTGAACCCAGCAGGGCCGTGCTGAAAGAAAGGAGAACCAAATATATTTATATTGGAGTTGGGTTCATTAAACCACTTAATATAAATATAAACTTAAGTTGGGTTTGGTTTAAGAAATGGTTCGGCACTTCCTATCCACACCGTAGCCTTCTCTCCCTCTCCCGTTTCTTTCTCTCGGCGCAGCAAACCAAGGCAAAGGAGACCTAGGGTTCCTTCCCTAGGATCGTGTGTGCACTTCCCGGTGACAACACCAGCACGAAGTCGGTTCTTCTCCGCGAGAGGAATGCGAAGACGTAAGCGGTTCGTCGAACGGAACAGTTTCCGGAAAAACCTAGCGGATAGAATCGTAAGAAAACCTTGCAATTGAGGTAAGAAACCCCTCACCTGCAGTATAATTGCTCTCGCTTGTTAGTTTTAGCGTTAGTTCAGTAGTTTTGCAGTTTGCAGTTTTAGGGTGTGATTTTAGTGCACACCAAGCATTCGGTAGAATGCCTAGTTCAGAAGGATGCACCCGTAGGCGTCCTAACAGTATGTAAAATGTACTAGAAACATTTTATTCAGTTTATTATCAGTTACTACAGCTATATGGATCAGATATCCATTGGGTGGGCTCCCACAGTAGCCTCTAGGTTCAGATAACCTAGCTCTAGGTTCAGATAACCTAGAACAGCAAAGTAAAATAAAACAGTATTCAGTATTTTACTTTTATTCAGTTGGCACTGTACTTGGATCAGATATCCATGGGCTGGACTCCCACAGTCGTCCATAGGTTCAGATAACCTAGTAACCCTGCTGGATTCGGAACTTGCAATCCCGGGTCTCGTAGGGATGCGCGCACAGTAAGTACAGTTGCTAGGGCCCAACAGCATGTTTAGTATTTTCATCTATTATATGTATAGTTTTCAAATTTGAAACCAGTGATGAGAACACTAATTTAGTTTTCAGTTCAGTTCAGGTTCAGTTTACATGATTTGAGTTCATGTACAGATTTAGTTATATGCTTGACTAGTTCAGTTTCATGCTCAGTTTATAAGTATGCCATGATCAGTTTAAAGCATGTTCAGTTTATATGTTATGCCATGCTTTGTGTGATACCATGCCATGCCATGCTTGCATATTCAGTATATCTTTCAAATAGCATGATTTAAAATCATATTGCATCGTATGCATGATTTTGTGAGGTAGATGGTTTCTTACTAAGCTTATTGGCTTACAGATACTACTTTTCTTATACTGCAGATACCGGTAAAAGAAAAGTGGATTAGCGGAGGCTGGAGGGCGATGCTACGATGATGTGTGTGTGCAAGGGGTCTGGAATAAAGATCCTTGGGATCTATACACTTTTATTTCTGTTTTAGCACTTAACATGTCTAGTTTCATACTTAGTCTTGTTACTAATTGTTCTAGCTTAGTAACTATGTCTTGTTCAGCTTATCATGTTTAGTACATTAGTACTTACATGCTAGAATGTATCTCCATTGTTTTAGAACTGTTGTGTGATGTTTTGGCACGCCAAAGTGCTGAAATCAGAACTCCCGAGTGAAATCAGACACTGATCGGTCCCCAGACCGATCAGGGTCTGAGCTGTTCCACTAGATCGGTCAGCCGACCGATCCAGCGAGATACAGTATGCTACTGTATCCTCCTGGATCGGTCAGCCGACCGATCCAGCGAGATACAGTATGCTACTGTATCCTCCTGGATCGGTCAGCCGACCGATCCAGCTCGATACAGTAGCCTCGGAGGAGATTTGTAGGTGCCTGGATCGGTCAGCCGACCGATCCAGCATCGAACAGTAGGCATCTCAGCGCCTCCAGGTGCCTGGATCGGTCTGCAGACCGGTCCAGACACACCTGGATCGGTCTTGCCGACCGATCCAGCCGCTGCTGGATCGGTCCGTAGACCGATCCAGCAGGGCACAGAATCACGCCAAGTTTGATCGGTCCGTGGATCGAACAGCAGCTAGCTAGGAAGTTAGCTTAGAGTTCTAGCTCAGATGGGAGGTCAAGTATCCTCCTTAGCACATATACCCCCACCGGAAAGGTCTTGAACCCTTCCTTATAACAGCATGGGTGTACCAGTTGTCAGTTTAATAGAGTCAGTTAGAGAAATTTTATTTTACCCAGTTTTTCGCATAGTACAGCACAGTAGTTTCAGTAGTTAATGTAGCGATCCGGCTCACAGCCTAGTACTCAGGAGTTGGGTCGTTACAGAGTGGTATCAGAGCAGTGTTCCTTACTTCCTAGACACACATCAGCATTGTGCCTACAACTTCCAAGTAAGAACATCTCTCACTCAGTTTTGTTTTCAGCTTTCATATCAGTTATATGTGCTTTCATGTTTGCTCTCATGTTGGTAGTTAATTAATTCATGTTTACAGTGATAGTATTCAACATGTTACCAGTAGTTAACTATAACATGATAGCCTAATTATATATATATGTGTTCTCTGCTATTTAGAAAATGGTACGAGGACGTCCAGCTAAGAAAGCATCAGCGGCTGAGCCCCAGCATGAGGCAGGGAGTTCAGTGCCTCCCCCAGACTAGTGACAGCATAGCTGAACAGCAGCAAGAGATAGCCTCCTTAAAGGCTAACCAAGAGACTACTCCCCACACTCCAAGATCGAACCTCACGACTCCAAGAATCACAGAGGTTGTACCATCTCAGAGTAGCAGGGGCTAAGAGAGAAGCTTATCTTATCCAGTGGCAGAGAATTAAGCCCGAGAACTTCTGCACCAATGAACCATGGGATGCTCAGGCATGGTTTAAAACACTGGAAAGCACGATGGAGCTTCTAGACTGGCCAGAGCACGAAAAGGTGAAGTGTGCCTCCTTCTGTTTAAAAGGAGACGCACGCATGTGGTGGGAGCGGATTAAATCGAAGTGGCCAGTAAACCAGATGACATGGGCCAACTTCGAGAAAGAATTCTTCGAGGAATTCTTTCACATGCAAGTCACGAACCGACACTATGACGAGTTTACAGAATTTCGTCAGGGCAACCTATCAGTTCAGGAGGCCGTGAAGAAAATCAACAGGTTGGCCCGTCTGTGTCCAGAACTAGTCAGCTCAGAGAAGGAACGGGTACGGTTGATGCTGAAGATGCTCAGACCAGAGATCGCAATGAATGTGGCTGGTGGCGTTCATAGGCCACAAACCACAGAGGAACTAGTGAGTAGTGCTCTGATCACCGAGCACTATCAGCGCAGCATCACCCAGCAGAAGCAGGTTTCCACAGAACCCAAGGGACAAGCTGGCTCAGGTACTCAGCAGAAACAACAAGGGCATAGCTCCAACTGGAAGGGGAAACACAAGGCAAGCAGTGAACCAAAAGGAGGACCAGCTAGAAAACTTTCCAGACATCCCAAGTGTGCTACTTGTGGGAAACATCATCCAGGAGTTTGCCGCAAGGGTACGCGAGGGTGTTTTGAATGTGGACAAGAAGGACACATGGCTAAGCAGTGCCCGAACAAGAGCAGTCTTAATCAGCCTCAGCCGATACAGTATGGAGCTCAGCCAGCGCAGCTACACCAGATGTATGCTGCCTTAGATGGTCCACAGATCAGTCAGGGCAGATTAGAAGCCCCCACAGCTACCACGAATGCCAGGATTTTCTCACTGACCAGAGAGGACGTAGCAAATGCCTCGACAGTCGTCACAGGTCAGATCAGCATTTTACAGCATAATGCAACTGTCTTATTCGATACTGGGGCAACCCACTCTTATGTATCCAGGGCATTTGCCAAGAAATTAGCAACACCTCCAGAGGTACTCAATAGTCAGTTTCTGACAACACTACCCTCAGGAGACATTATGGCATCTACGCACTGGCTCAGAGCAGTGCCAGTCATTATAGCAGACTGAGAACTTTTTGGTGATCTGATAGTGCTAAAAATGACTAACTACGATGTCATCCTTGGAATGGATTTTCTGATCAGATATGGCGCTTCTATAGAGTGTCGTAAATAGAAGGTCATATTCCAACCTGAAGCAGGAGTACAGTTTGAGTACATGGGAAAACCAAAGAGAAAAGCCAGGAAGTTCCTCTCAGCATTGAAAGCACAGCAGTTATTGGATTCGGGATGCATGGGATTTTTAGCAAATGTAGTCCACACCAGCCAGGACAAGAACCAACAGCTATCAGAGGTTCGAGTCGTTTGTGACTACCCAGCAGTCTTCCCTGAAGAGCTACCAGGCTTAGCACCAGACAGGGAGATTGAATTTGAGATAGAGCTCATTCCCGGCACGAATCCAATTTCCAAGGCACCGTACCGCATGGCTCCAGCAGAACTGAAGGAACTTCAAGAGCAATTACAGGAGCTTCTTGACAAGGGTTTCATACGCCCTAGTCACTCACCATGGGGAGCACCTGTGTTGTTCGTGAAGAAGAAGGATGGAAGCATGCGCCTATGCATAGACTACCGTGCCTTGAACCAGGTCACAATTAAAAACAGGTATCCTCTCCCCAGGATAGATGACCTGTTTGATCAGCTAAAGGGAGCCACAGTGTTCTCTAAAATTGACCTCAGATCAGGATATCACCAGGTTAAAGTCAAGGAAGGTGATATACCTAAAACAGCTTTCAGGACCAGATACGGACATTATGAGTTCGTAGTCATGCCTTTCGGCGTGACAAATGCTCCAGCTACTTTCATAGACCTCATGAACAGAGTATTCAGAGAATACTTAGACAAGTTTGTCATCGTGTTCATCGATGACATTCTTATCTATTCAGGCACTCAGGAGGACCATGCAGAGCATTTGAAGACAGTTTTGCAGATCCTTCAGCAGAACCAGCTGTACGCCAAATTCACAAAATGTGAATTTTGGCTAGACCAGGTAGCCTTTCTAGGTCACATTATCTCCAAGGATGATGTTATGGTAGATCCCAGCAAGATAGAAGCAGTAAGTAACTGGAAGAGACCCAGGAACGCCAGTGAAAGAAATTTGTAGAGGACTTCTCCAGGATAGCCTCTCCACTGACAGCTCTCACCAGGAAGAACAAGAAATTTCAGTGGACAGAGGACTGCGAGAACAGCTTCAGCGAACTAAAACGGAGATTGACCAGTGCTCCTATTTTAGCTATACCAGAAAACACAGACAGCTTCGACATCTACAGTGACGCCTCTAAATTGGGATTAGGAGCAGTACTGATGCAGCAAGGCAAGGTGATCGCCTATGCCTCCAGACAACTCAAGGATTATGAGAGGAACTATCCTACTCACGACCTTGAGCTTGCAGCAGTGGTGTTCGCTCTCAAGATTTGGAGACATTATTTGTACGGAGCTCAGTGCAGAGTGTATACAGATCATCAAAGTCTGAAGTATTTCTTTACTCAGAAGGATGCGACAGCGCAGATGGTTAGAGCTGGTCAAGGATTATGACATAGATATCCTCTACCATCCAGGGAAAGCTAATAAGGTAGCAGACGCACTCAGCAGGAAGTCCAGTGCTACCTTATTATCTTTAGCAGCTATGTCACCACCCCTAAGGAAGGAGATTACAGCTTTTAGTCTCGAGCTTATAGTCGGGCAGCTTTCCACTATGTCCTTAGCATCTACCTTGCTTGATGATATCCAGACAGCTCAGGAGCAGGATCCTGAAATCCAGAAAATCAAGCAAGGGTTAGCAGAATCAGAAAGTGGAGAGTTCAGAGTGTCCGCCAGTGGGGTAGTGTACTGTGGTGACAGACTTTGTGTTCCAGATCAGGAGGAACTACGAAAACAGATTCTAGACGAGGCTCATAGGACTCCCTATGCGATGCATCCTGGTTCCACCAAAATGTATCAGGATCTAAAGAAACGATTTTGGTGGCCTGGGATGAAGCGAGATATCGCCAGATACGTCAGCATCTGTCTAACCTGTCAGAGGGTTAAGGCAGAACATCAGCGACCACCGATCCAGATTCCGAATGGAAGTGGAGGATATCTCTATGGACTTCATCGTGGGATTACCCGGAACCACGAATGGTTTTGATGCCATCTGGGTAATAGTCGACAGGTTGACTAAATCAGCCCACTTCTTAGCTATCGAATATCCTATTCCATGGAGCAACTAGCTCGGTTGTATCTCAAGGAGATTGTCAGCCGCATGGAGTCCCACGAACCATTATATCGAGAGACAAGAGTTTACATCACACTCGGAAGTGTGTACAACTATGGGCACCCGCTAAAATTCAAGATAGCCTTCCATCCTCGATGATGGTAAGACTGAGCGAGTAAATCAGTACTCAAGATATGCTCCGAGCTTGTGCCCTAGATTTCAAGGAAGTTGGTGCAAATATCCGAGTCTAGCAGAATTTGCATACAACAGCTATCGTGCCACTATCGGCATGGCACCTTATGAGGAACTCTATGGGCGGAGGTGCGATCACCAATCTGGGTATGAGAGTGGTGAATGAAGGAACTAGAGCTTGCATCTAGTAGCGTATACCACAGCCCATACAGAGATTCGCCAGAGGATAGAGACAAGACAGAGCCGAAGAGCTATGCCGATACACCACGCACCCCTAGAGTTTTCACTGAGATACAGCCTCGAGTAGCTCCCATGAAGGGAGTCATGCGTTTTGGGAAGAAGGGCAAGCTAGCTCCCAGATATGTGGGACCATACCTTATCACGAAGAGAGTGGGCAAGGTAGCTTATGAACTAGAGCTACCTCAGGAGATGTCAGCCGTCCACAACGTATTTCATGTCTCCATGCTGAAGAAGCATATTCCAGACGCCACCCAGGTGATTGAGCCCCAGATGGTACAGGTCCGTGATGATCTCAGCTATGACAGTCGGCCTATTCAGATAATAGACCGAGCAGTAAAGAAATTACAGAACAAGGAAGTACCATTAGTCAAAGTCAGTTGGCAAAATCACACAACAGCAGAGGCGACATGGGAGACAGAGGCCAGCATGAGACAGAAGTACCCAGAATTGTTTTAAGTTCGGGGACGAACTTTTTATAAGGTATGGGGGATTGTAAAGCCCGAAAAATTCCCGAATTTGTTTTAGAATTATAGTATGATTTTTCTGGAATTTTTAGATATTTTTCCAGAATTTTCCGAGTATCGGAAGTGGCAAAAATAATTGGAACCGTAAAATAGCTTAGGCGGGAATCGACCCCGAGACCTATGGTTTACGGATAAGTTTAGTAACCGGTGAACCCAGCAGGGCCGTGCTGAAAGAAAGGAGAACCAAATATATTTATATTGGAGTTGGGTTCATTAAACCACTTAATATAAATATAAACTTAAGTTGGGTTTGGTTTAAGAAATGGTTCGGCACTTCCTATCCTCACCGTAGCCTTCTCTCGCTCTCCCGTTTCTTTCTCTCGGCGCAGCAAACCAAGGCAAAGGAGACCTAGGGTTCCTTCCCTAGGATCGTGTGTGCACTTCCCGGCGACAACACCAGCACGAAGTCGGTTCTTCTCCGCGAGAGGAACGCGAAGACGTAAGCGGTTCGTCGAACGGAACAGTTTCCGGAAAAACCTAGCGGATAGAATCTTAAGAAAACCTTGCGATTGAGGTAAGAAACCCCTCACCTGCAGTATAATTGCTCTCGCTTGTTAGTTTTAGCGTTAGTTCAGTAGTTTTGCAGTTTGCAGTTTTAGGGTGTGATTTTAGTGCACACCAAGCATTCGGTAGAATGCCTAGTTCAGAAGGATGCACCCGTAGGCATCCTAACAGTATATAAAATGTACTAGAAACATTTTATTCAGTTTATTATCAGTTACTATAGCTATATGGATCAGATATCCATTGGGTGGGCTCCCACAGTAGCCTCTAGGTTCAGATAACCTAGCTCTAGGTTCAGATAACCTAGAACAGCAAAGTAAAATAAAACAGTATTCAGTATTTTACTTTTATTCAGTTGGCACTGTACTTGGATCAGATATCCATGGGCTGGACTCCCACAGTCGTCCCTAGGTTCAGATAACCTAGTAACCCTGCTGGATTCGGAACTTGTAATCCCGGGTCTCATAGGGATGCGCGCACAGTAAGTACAGTTGACAGGGCCCAACAGCATGTTTAGTATTTTCATCTATTATATGTATAGTTTTCAAATTTGAAACCAGTGATGAGAACACTAATTTAGTTTTCAGTTCAGTTCAGGTTCAGTTTACATGATTTGAGTTCATGTACAGATTTAGTTATATGCTTGACTAGTTCAGTTTCATGCTCAGTTTATAAGTATGCCATGATCAGTTTAAAGCATGTTCAGTTTATATGTTATGCCATGCTTTGTATGATACCATGCCATGCCATGCTTGCATATTCAGTATATCTTTCAAACAGCATGATTTAAAATCATATTGCATCGTATGTATGATTTTGTGAGGTAGATGGTTTCTTACTAAGCTTATTGGCTTACAGATACTACTTTTCTTATACTGCAGATACCGGTAAAAGAAAAGTGGATTAGCGGAGGCTGGAGGGCGATGCTACGATGATGTGTGTGTGCAAGGGGTCTGGAATAAAGATCCTTGGGATCTATACACTTTTATTTCCGTTTTAGCACTTAACATGTCTAGTTTCATACTTAGTCTTGTTACTAATTGTTCTAGCTTAGTAACTATGTCTTGTTCAGCTTATCATGTTTAGTACATTAGTACTTACATGCTAGAATGTATCTCCATTGTTTTAGAACTGTTGTGTGATGTTTTGGCACGCCAAAGTGCTGAAATCAGAACTCCCGAGTGAAATCAGTCTGAGCTGTTCCACTGGATCGATCAGCCGACCGATCCAGCGAGATACAGTATGCTACTGTATCCTCCTGGATCGGTCAGCCGACCGATCCAGCTCGATACAGTAGCCTCGGAGGAGATTTGTAGGTGCCTGGATCGGTCAGCCGACCGATCCAGCATCGAACAGTAGGCATCTCAGCGCCTCCAGGTGCCTGGATCGGTCTGCAGACCGGTCCAGACACACCTGGATCGGTCTTGCCGACCGATCCAGCCGCTGCTGGATCGGTCCGTAGACCGATCTAGCAGGGCACAGAATCACGCCAAGTTTGATCGGTCCGTGGATCGAACAGCAGCTAGCTAGGAAGTTAGCTTAGAGTTCTAGCTCAGATGGGAGGTCAAGTATCCTCCTTAGCACATATACCCCCACCGGAAAGGTCTTGAACCCTTCCTTATAACAGCATGGGTGTACCAGTTGTCAGTTTAATAGAGTCAGTTAGAGAAATTTTATTTTACCCAGTTTTCCGCATAGTACAGCACAGTAGTTTCAGTAGTTAATGTAGCGATCCGGCTCACAGCCTAGTACTCAGGAGTTGGGTCGTTACAGATTTGCTTCCGTCGGTTTGGTTTAAATTCAGTTTGTAGTGTAAGTTGCTCAATTGACAATTAGGTTGCTAATGTGTCATCTAGTATAAGTGAGTTTTAGTTTCTAGGTTTTCTTAGTTAGCTGTTTCTGCTAAGTAATTGTTTAGTTATCTTTTGTTTAAATATCAGTAGCTTAGTATTTGGTCGATTAGGATCAACATCTGAATTTCTTTTTGAGTCCTTGCATTGAATTAACGGATCAATTTTTGTTAAGTGATTTCTTTACAGAACTATGATTCAGATTTAACCTCGGATTTTAGAACTTTGGTTGAGACTTCAATACAATCACACACTTACTAGTTATCTTTGAAAAAAATATGACTTAGGACTCCTTACTACACGTGTTTTCTTTAGTTTAGTAGAGTTCCTAATCTTTATTAATTTGATGTGCCACGTGACATGCAAATTGGCTGACACCAAATTTTTGGCGCCATTGCCGGGGAATTAACTAGTGATGTGTGTTGTTGTTAGATTGAGCAGAGTTTTAGTTTCTTTGTTTTATATCTTGTTTATCTTATAGAATATTTATTTGAATGCTCAATTGAATTGTTTTCATGACCAGGACTTCGACAGACAAATTGTTTGAGTTAGATCCAGAGATTCAGAGGACTTTCAGAGCTTTAAGAATTCAAGAGAAAATTTTAGAGGTTTCAGAAAGTACCTTGTCACCTTCAGATATTCCCATGGCTGATCATAATAGAACAATGAAGGAGCTTGCAGCTCTTGATGAGGCATTCAAATATTCATGCATCACTTATCCAGATTTAGCAGGAGATTTTGAGTTGAGATCAGGGTTGATCCATCTGCTTCTAAAATATCAAGGACTATCTGGAGAAGACCCAAATAGACATTTGCATGAATTCCATGTGGTTTGCTCCACCATGAAGCCACAAGGAATTTCAGAAGAGGATATCAAGTTAAGGGCTTTTCCATTTTCATTAACTAGAGCAGCAAAAGATTGGTTGTATTATTTGCCACCGTGATTCATCACCTCTAGGATTGATATGAAGAAGGCTTTCTTGGAGAAATTTTTTCCAGCTTCAAGGATTGCAACTATCAGAAAAAGTATCTGTGGAATTCAGCAAGTGGTGGGAGAGACATTATATGACTATTGGGAGAGATTCAAGAAATTATGTTCAAGTTGTCCTCAACACCAAATCAGTGAGCAGTTACTAGTTCAATACTTCTATGAGGGTTTATTACCTATGGACAGAAGTATGATAGATGCAGCAGCTGGAGGAGCTTTAGTGAACAAAACTCCAGGGCAAGCAAGGGAGCTTATTTCGAATATGGCTGAAAATTCACAGCAATTTGGAAGTAGAGCAATCACTACTAGAGAAGTTGGTGAAGTTCAAATGCTTTCTAATGAACAAAAGGAGATAAGGAACTCATTGTTGGAATTAACGTCTTTGGTGAAACAATTAGCGTTGAACAATGCTACTCAACCTTCTATTATGCCAAATGTGCAATTTCCATGTAAACAAAGTGTGGTTTGTAGCATTTGTTCAAGTCAAGATCACATTTCAGAACTTTGTCCGAATATCCATCAAGATGAATCTTTGGCAGCATTCTCTAGAGCTCAATTCCAACAAAAACATTATCCTTATTCCTCTACATACAACCTGGGTTGGAGAGATCATCCAAATTTGAAGTATGGAAACTCATTCTATCAACAACCAAATTCGAATCAGCATTTTAGCAATATCAACAAGGATTCCAGCAGCAGAATCAGAATTTGCAGCATCATTACCATCCTAGAAATCAATTCCAGCAATCATTCCATCCTTATCAGCAATTTCAAAATCAAAATCAACATTATCAATCCCAAAATCAGAATTTCCAGCAAGGGCAAAATTTAATATAGCAAGCACTTCCAGCACCTTCAAGATTGAGTTTGACTCAAGGAGGCTCTAGTAAAGCTTCAAATTCAGAGTCGCAACAATCAAAATTAGAAGAATTGATGCAATATATGTTCCAACAGCAAAAAAATCATCAAAGGACAGATTCAGCAATTCAAAATATAGAAAGGCAGATTGGGCAATTAGCTTCTAGTCTTAATCAAATGCAAACTCAAGGATCTAGTCATTTACCTTCACAAATAACTCCTAATCCTAAAGGAAATGTTAGTGCATTAACTTTGAGAAGTGGGAGAAGAGTTGCAGATTTTTCAAGTGAAGAAACTACTGCTGAAAATTTTCCAGAAAACCAGCAATCTAATTCCAGCAATGAAGAATTTCCAGAAGTTCAGAATGTGCCAGCTTCAAGTTCTAATCCAATTCTCGTCGATCCTTTGAACTTGGAGCATGCACAAGGTAGTAGAAGTTGTATTCCGGAAGTTTCTAGCAATTTATGTCCAACTGAACAATTTCCAACCGCCTTGACAGATTCTAGAAAACCTGGGAATTCAAAATTTTAGAATTCTTCTTAAAAAGATTCAGAGTCGAGCATCCCTTTACCTTTTCCTCAACACAAAACTCAACCAAGAAAGGATGTAGAAGAGGAAAGAGTGAAGGAATTTCATAAACTTGTGAATTTATTTAGCAAGGTGGAGGTAAATGTTCCCTTACTCACAATGATCAAGCAAATTCCAAAATATGCTAAATTTTTGAAGGATCTTTGTGTGCACAAGAAGAAGTTGAAAGGAAATGAGTTGATTAGTATGGGTAAGGATATATCTACACTTCTTCAAACAGTTCCTCAAAAATGTGAAGATCCTGGAGTGTTTACAGTTCCTTGCGAGATTTGGAGTAGTCTTTTTAAGGATGCCATGTTGGATTTGGGAGCTTCAATTAATGTGATGCCAAAATCGGTTTTCCAGAATTTAGAAATTGGACCATTACAACCAACAGGGGTAGTAATTCAGTTAGCTGACCACAGTCAGACTCACCCACCTGGAGTAATTGAAGATGTATTGGTTAAGGTGAGAGAACTTATCTTTCCTGTAGATTTTTATATCCTTGATATGGAGGGAGACTACCTAGCTAGTAGATCTCCACTTAATCTTGGACGACCATTTTTGAAGACTGCAAGGACAAAGATCGATGTTCATGCGGGTACACTTTCTATGGAGATAGGAGATACAGTGGTCCAGTTTAGTATTTTTGACGCTATGAAGCATCCTAGAGAGGATCACTCTATACTTAGATTGGACATTTTAGAAGAGCTAGATAGCATGGATTTATTTCAGTGATTGATTCCGATTCAGATTCTGTAGAGGGAGGTATAGGGGATGTATTTTCATATATGGAGGATATTTCAGCCTTGGGAGTGGATGATGAGTCTTGTGGATTATTTACAAGTGAGAGAGAAGATTTATGCATAGGATATTACTTAGGAGAAGCTCTATCCTTAGGATCGCTCAGAGATGAAGAATTATGTGTAGGGGACTACTCAGCAGCATTACCCCTAGGATCACCATCTATTGATCAGACACAGGATGAGTTGAAGTCATTGTCTGCACACTTGAAGTATGCTTACTTGGGTGAGAATCAGCAGTTACCTGTCATCATAGCCCAGAATTTAGAACCAGAGCAAGAAAGCAGATTATTGGAGATTTTGAGGCAGCACAGGAAAGCTATTGGATGGACTCTAGCAGATATTCCTGGTATCAATCCTTCTATATGCATGCACAGGATTTATTTGGAGGAGGATGTGAAACCAGTGAGACAACCCCATAGGAGACTTAACCCACTGATGCTTGATGTAGTGAAGAAAAAGGTGACTAGACTTCTATAGGCAGGTATCATTTACCCTATTTCTGACAGTAAGTGGGTAAGTCCTATCCATGTGGTTTCGAAAAAATCAGGAGTGACAGTGGTGGCTAATGAAGAGAACGAGTTGGTGCCTACAAGAGTGAAGAATTCTTGGAGAGTTTGTGTAGACTACAGGAAGTTGAACCAAGCAAGCAGAAAGGACCACTACCCTTTGGCTTTTATTGATCAGATGTTGGAGAGACTGGCGGGCAAGTCACATTATTGCTTCCTTGATGGTTACACAGGATATTTTCAGATTTTCATCGACCTAGGGGGTCAAGAGAAGACCACCTTCACTTGACCTTTCGGTACATTTGCTTACAGACGGATATCATTTGGACTCTGCAACACTCCAGGAACTTTTCAGCGATGCATGGTAAGTATTTTTGGTGATTTATTAGGGGCATTGCATGGAAGTTTTCATGGATGATTTTTCTGTATATGGTTCATCATTTGATGCATGTCTAGAAAATTTGTCTAGGGTTTTAGATAGATGCATTGAGACTGACTTGGTACTAAATTTTGAAAAATGTCATTTTATGGTGAAGCATGGTATTGTTTTAGGTCACATAGTCTCTAGGAAAGGAATTGAGGTAGATCCTGCTAAAGTTAGTATTATATCTTCTTTATCTTACCCCGCATGCATGCGGGATGTTCGAGCTTTTTTGGCCATGCAGGATTCTACATGAGATTTATTAGAGACTTCAGTCAGATTGTTCTTCCATTGTCTCAGTTGCTTCAGAAGGATGTGGAGTTTCAGTTTGATCAGAGATGTAAGGAAGCATTTTGGAGATTGAAGAAGGCTTTGATTTCGGCACCTATTATTGGGCCACCAGATTGGACTTTACCATTTGAGTTGATGTGTGATGCTTCAAACTTTGCTATTGGGGCAGTACTGGCTCAGAGAGTAGATGGAGCACCACATGTGATATGTTATGCTTCAAAGACTTTAGATTCGGCTCAAGCAAATTACACCACGACAGAAAAGGAGCTTCTTTCCAATGTTTTTTCTTTAGATAAATTTCGATCATATTTATTTTGTTCTCACGTGGTTGTGTTTTCTGGTCATGCAGCTTTGAAGTTTCTCCTAAAGAAGCCAGATGTTAAGCCTAGATTGATTAGATGGATGCTTCTCCTCAAGGAGTTTGATTTGGAGATTCGAGATAGGAGTGGGAAGGAGAACTTGGTTGCAGATCACTTGAGCATAATTGAAGGAGACTTGGATCACACGACCATTGATGATGATTTCAGGGATGAGCAGCTTTTCAGGGTGCATGGTGAGTCTCCGTGGTATGCAGATCTGGCAAACTTTTTAGTAGGTAATATTTTTCCTGCACAATTTTCAAAAGCTCAAAAGGACAAATTGAAAAGTGATTCAAAATATTATGTGTGGGATGATCCTTATTTGTGGAAATTTTGTAGTGATTAGATCATTAGAAGATGCATACCTAATTTTGAGTTTCAATCTGTACTATCATTTTGCCATTCATCTAAGTTCGGTGGACATTTTGGACGACAAAGGACAGCTAGGAAAGTTTTGGAGTGTGGACTTTATTGACCTACCAATTTTATTGGTGCATATGTTTTTTGTAAATCATGTGATAGGTGTCAACGAAATGAGAACATAGGACCTAGGAATGAAATGTACCAACATTACATGCTGTTTTGTGAGATTTTTGATGTATGGGATATTGATTTCATGGGTCTATTTACTGTCTCTTTTGGATTCTCATATATTTTGATGGCGGTGATTATGTTTCCAAATGGGTGGAGGTTATCCCCACCACGACTGACGATTCTTCAGTTGTTGTGAGTTTTGTCAGGACACATATTTTCTGCAGGTTTGGAGTGCCAAGGGCAATAATCTGTGATCAAGGGACACATTTTTGTAGCAGACACATGAAGGCTATACTTAATAGATTTGGGGTTTCACATATAATTTCTACTCCTTATCATCCCCAAACAAATGGACAAGCTGAGGTGTCAAATAGGGAAGTGAAGGCAATTTTAGAGAAAACAGTGAAGCCTGACAGAAAAGATTGGAGCAAAAGATTAGATGATGCACTTTGGGCTTACAGGACTGCTTCCAAAACTCCTATAGGGATGTCTCCATAGAGAATGGTTTATGGAAAATCTTGTCATCTGCCGGTGGAGATTGAACATAAGGCATTTTGGGTGATTAAAGCTTGTAATTTTGATGCTAGCTTAGCAAGAGAAGAAAGGAAACTTCAACTCCAAGAGCTTGAGGAAATTCGGTTGGAAGCCTTCGAAAACTCACGGATCTACAAGGAAAAGACCAAAAATTTTCATGACAAGCACATTGTGGGTAAGGATTTTCATATTGGAGATAAGGTGATTTTATATAGGTCAAGACTTAAATTTATAAAAGGCACGTTGAGATCTCGTTGGGATGATCCATTTGTTGTTACTAATGTTTTCTTTTATGGAGCTATTGAGATTAGGGAGGAGTCTACGGGTCGAATTTTCAAGGTGAATGGGCATCGACTTAAGGCTTTTCATGAAGTCAACAACCAAGTGGAAGTGGATAAATTGAAGGTCATAGATGCTATCTACCCAATTAAAGGGGAGTTCGTTCCAACTTAGTTTTTATTTTTGCTTTCACACATCTTGCTTGTTTAGTGCTGAATAAATTCTTTGTTTTCAAATAACAATTTTAGTATAGAAAAATAATTTCTTTACTGTGAGTAATCTTCTTATATAACTTAGTGTTGAAATTAGTAATAAAGAAAATGGTACCCCCTTTGCATTATTTCGATGATATGTTAACAATAGAGGAAGTTAGCTATTTTTGATTGTTAAGTTTTAGGCTTAATGTCAAGATTGGACTTTTAATTTTCTTGAGGTTACTATTTAAAAATGGAAACTAGATTGATGAGTTGAGGTGATATTTTTTCTACCTAGTGAGTTTTAGCCTTCATTGGTGTGATTCACTTATGTTATTGCAACTCTAGAACTTGCTTTTATTCTTTCAAAGCCACAATTAATGGATGAAATTGCATGTATAAAGGTAAATCTTTTGTATTCTTTTTCCACACTATTCTTGCTATTATTCTTTGCTACCATCATATCTTTGTATCTTTTTGAATTTAAATTCTCGGATATGGGGACAATAGAAGTTATGTGATGGATTCTTTGGTCGAGATGAACAAAAGTTTAAGTGTGGGGGAGGATGAAAGGTGTAACATGTCAAATTTGAGGAGTTGCAATTGAGTTGAACAGTGATGTGCAGTGTTGAAGTGTGAATTTTAAATTCTGTTTGGTCTCTTTGTGAAAATTTTTAGAAGTTGAATAAGCTAAGTATTTAGTGGTGAAGTGATAATTCATTGATGAATATGTTTATGATCGTTGGATGAAAAGTGAAGCTGGAAATTTGGTACTCATACAATTCTATTAGTTGGTACTTTCTGTTGAATTCAGCAAAGATGATTTTTGATGTTGAAATGTTAATTGAACTTGTAAAGCCCGAAAAATTCCCGAATTTGTTTTAGAAATATAGTATGATTTTTCTGGAATTTTTAGATATTTTTCCGGAATTTTCCGAGTAGCGGAAGCAGCAAAAATAATTGGAACCGTAAAATAGCTTAGGCGGGAATCGAACCCGAGACCTATGGTTTACGGATAAGTTTAGTAACCGGTGAACCCAGCAGGGCCGTGCTGAAAGGAAGGAGAACCAAATATATTTATATTAGAGTGGGGTTCATTAAACCACTTAATATAAATAATAAACTTAAGTTGGAGTTGGGTTATTTTATTTTGGTTCGGCAAATCCCTCTTCACCGAGACCATTCACGCCGCCCCCTCCTTTTCTTCCTCCTTCTCTCGGCGCCACATCAAGGAGAGGCTAGGGCTTTCTCCCTAGGGTCCCAAGGTTACCATCCGGCAACGATTTCAACACAAGGAAGTTCCCTCCGCGAGTAGAGCACGTGGACGCGAGCGAATCGTCGAGAAATCGTCTTTACCGGAATTTCTAGCGAAAGGAATTGTAAGAAATTGCATATACGAGGTAAGAAACCCCTCACCTGCAATATAATTGCTCTCGCTTGTTAGTTTTGGCGTTAGTTCAGTAGTTCTACAGTTTTCAGTTTTAGGGTGTGCTTGTAATGCACACCAAGCATTCGGTAGAATGCCCAGTTCAGAAAGATGCACTAGTAGGCATCCTAACAGCATGTAAAATGTATTAGAAACATTTTATACAGTTTATTATCAGTTATTACAGCTATATGGATCAGATATCCATTGGGTCGGCTCTCACAGTAGCCTCTAGGTTCAGATAACCTAGCTCTAGGTTCAGATAACCTAGAATAGCAAAGTAAAATAAAACAATATTCAGTATTTTACTTTTATTCAGTTGGCACTGTACTTGGATCAGATATCCATGGGCTGGACTCCCACAGTCGTCCCTAGGTTCAGATAACCTAGTAACCCTGCTGGATTCGGAACTTGCAATCCCGGGTCTCGTAGGGATGCGCGCACAGTAAGTACAGTTGCCAGGGCCCCAGCAGTATGTTTAGTATTTTCATCTATTATTATATATAGTTTTGCAAATATGTAATCAGCGATGGAAACACTAACTTAGTTTCAGTTTCAGTTAATTATCTCAGTTAAGTTTCATGATTGAGTTCATGACCAGTCAGCTGTATATACATGATCAATTCAGTATTCATGCTTAGTTTCAGATACAGTATGCTATGCTCAGTTTGTTTGTATGCCATGATCAGTTTAGTACATGTTTGTATGCCATGCCATATTGCCATGCTCAGTTCAGTTTTCAAACAGCATGTTTTAAAAACATAATCGCATCGTTGCATGTTTTTGTGAGGTAGATGGTTTCTTACTAAGCTTATTGGCTTACAGATACTACTTTTCTTATACTGCAGATACCGGTAAAAGAAAAGTGGACTAGCGGAGGCGGGAGGGCGATGCTACGATGATGTGTGTGTGCAAGGGGTCTGGAATAAAGATCCTTGGGATCTATACGCTTTTATTTCAGTTTTAGCACTTAACATGTCTAGTTTCACACTTAGTCTTGTTACTAATTGTTCTATCTTAGTAACTATGTCTTGTTTAGGTTATCATGTTTAAAACATTAGTACTTACATGCTAGAATGTATTTCCATTGTTTTAGAACTGTTGTGTGATGTTGTGGCACGCCAAAATGCTGAAATCAGAACTCTCGAGTGAAATCAGACACTGATCGGTCTCCAGACCGATCAGGGTCTGAGTTGTTCCACTGGATCGGTCAGCCGACCGATCCAGCGAGATATACTATGCTATTGTATCCTCCTGGATCGGTCAGCCGACCGATCCAGCTCGATACAGTAGCCTCGGAGGAGATTTCCAGGTGCCTGGATCGGTCAGCCGACCGATCCAGACATACCTGGATCGGTCCGCAGACCGATCCAGCAGGGCACAGAATCGTAGTAAGTTTGATCGATCCGTGGATCGATCAGCAGCTAGCAGGAAAGTTAATTTTGAGTTCCTAACTCAGATGGGAGGTCAAGTATCCTCCTTAGCACATGTACACCATCCAGAAAGGGGTCCTGAATCCTTCCTTATAACAGTATGGGTGTATTAGTTGTCAGATTAACAGAGTCAGTTAGTGAAATTTTTAGTTCACCCAGTTTTCCGCACAGTACGGCACAGTAGCTTCAGTAGATAATGTAGCGATTCGGCTCACAGCCTAGTACCCAGGAGTTGGGTCGTTACAGAACTGGATATTACTGCTGTGCAAGAATTCATGAGTTTCAAATTCAGTAATCATTTTGATATGTGGGATTTTTGATGTTGAAATGGCTATAGACAGAGTAACCATTGCAGGATCTGTAATTGCAGTTAATTTGGAAGCTGCAACTATTTAGTAAATGAATGAATGAGATGTTGGAATTTTTGGCAACTGGAATTTGATGTTTTGGAATGGGAAACTTAAAAAATTACAGAATCAGGAAGAGAAACAAATTCAGCTAGTACAAAAGCAGTAATGTATTAAAAACTCAGAAGCAGTATCAAGAGGAAAATGCAGCATCAATGGTGTGCCAAGATCTAGAATTAAATGAGAAACAATTGTTGAAAGCTGTACGTTATTCAGAGCCAGAAAGTTAAATTCGTTTAATGATGGGAAGTTCAGAGGCAGAAATTGTGCAGAATTGTAAAAATTGAGAGTTGCCTAGTAGAATTGAAATAAGGAATAAAAGGAAGGGCAAACCTGCACACTGCTATGAGCAGTAGTTGAAACTGATAAGTATGTATCAACTTAGTATTGCTAACATTTCAATTCGTTGAGGAAGCATTGGAAGGCAATGTGCTATTGGAAACAATTTTGATGACATTTTTACTTATCAGTTTAAGTATCAATATGTTCAGAAATCTAATTCTGAAATTTTAGTAAGCATGCTGGTGGAATGCAGCAATAATTCTTGCAACTATTGTGAGTCGGGGAAGAATTGCTGTGACATGAATGAAAATGCTTAAGTTGTGGTAGCAATTAAGACTGAATCAATTGAATATCAGTTCATCTTAGAATCAGTGAGAAATCAAATGAAGTTCATATAACTGCAGAAGCACTGAAGCAAGTTGGTTGTTGTTCAATTGGAAATAGCAGGATACTAGCATTTATGTTGTATCAACTGAGCATTATTTATCTCCAGAGTCACTGAAGAACCATTTAAGAATACAAAGGTGTTATAAACAGATGTGTACATGTATACTACATTGTCTGAAATGCTGAAAGGAACAAGAATTTAGAAAATTGAAGAGTACTGAAGTGGAATGGAAAAGGGCAGAAATGTTGTGTGAAAGTAGCTAGAAGCAAGCAGAAGTAGATGGTAACAAATGTTGAATTGAGGTGACTGTAATTGGAAATTATTAAAAATGAAGAAGCTTGAATCTTAAGGGAAGATCTGTAGGAACATTGAATACAGAAAATGCAGAAATTTAAGATTTGCAGAATCTTGAAGTTGAAGCTAAGTAGTAAGAATCAGAAAGGAATTGGAAATCAATGGGTAAGCTAATTAAGATTCAATAGTTAATAAATTGAGAGAAGCAAGCTCAAGATTGTGTAACAGTTGTGAAAGAAGTCAACCAGTAAAATACAAGTTTCAGAGGTAAGATGTTGGAATCTGCTGTAAACTGAGAGTCGAGATTATGAAATGATGTATTAAGAGCTGAAAGCAAAAAAGAGAAGAATGGCTGGAATCCAATAACATAGCATACTTCTGTACCCATATCTTCCACTAGTAAAAGAACTAATTCCCTCTCATTCTTTCTTAAACCAAATTTTGATCCGTATCATATTTTGCTTATTATTTATTTCCTCTCATATATGCCTTTATAGTTTGATAGATATCCATAATTATGGTGGAGAGTAGAAGAGGAGCAAGCATATGGTAGTGCAAGAAGTATGAGTAGCTTAAGTGCTCTCTACCAATGTTAATATTTTGAATTAGAATGAGTGCAACAAAGTTTCATCTTGTGAGGTGAGAGTGATATCATGCTCAACTCATTCATGCAAGTGGAAGTTAGTATCTAGTTAACCAAAAGTTAAAGTAAGTGTCCATGAATGCTTAAGATCTTTGAACTTTATTATCTTAGATGGTTTTCCTTTTCTATTTTCTAATCATGTTATGGAATGTGTTTAGGGGGGTACCATTTAAGTAGGACTTTAGTTTTATTAACTTGCTTGAGACAAGCAAGAATAAGTGTGGGGGATTTTCATGAGTTGTCAAAATGGTGTTATACTTTGATTCGAATTGATGGGCTTTTGGGTTTATTTGGTTTAAGTAATGGATTTCAGAGTTAGATTTTGTTATTCAAGATATATCTTGAGCTAATTCAATTAGCTACTTTTTATTCATGATTTTTGCCTCATACATTTTAATATTGATTGTAGGTGAAGATTGGGTTGTTGATCACAATTGGATGCACTCAAGTTAGTTAGCTTGGACATGGATTCAACCCGCACCAATGCACTGTTGAACCTGGTGGATCAAATAAGATTGCTGTCGCATCTGAATCGAACCCATGCACCAAGTTGTAGCTGTGCCTGAACCGAACCCATGGCTGAACCGGTTTGGCAACTGAGACAAAAACCAAGGAGTGGCACGATGAACAGTGGCTTGCATTACTGTTCATCGTGCCACGACTTCTTCCTCCGTGTGCGATCGCCAGCTCCATTCATCATCTCCTGATCTCATATTTTAATTCTAACTTCAACCACGAATTCGGGATTTCTTGGCAATCAGTGAGTGAAGAGCAGATCGTGATCAGAAGGGCATTCCCTAGATCCGCAACAATTTCTTCTGCAATCCGTTTCCCCCTCAGATTCATGGGCATTCTCTAGATATGAGGTCTCCAGGCATCTACGAAGTTTATCTGGAGTCTTCCTGAAGCTTCTGTATTCGTTCCACTTCCATATAAGTTCGCAAGTTTGAGATCGAACTGATCATTCAGTTTTGAGCTGCGATCGTCATTTCCTTTCTCTGTACTTCACGCGACAAGATAGCGAGCCAGAAGGGCGTTCTCTGCGGCTTAGCGATTCTTATTTACTGGCTGAAGATTCCAGATGTAGTGGTTGAGAGCCAGAAGGGCGTTCTCGGCGGCTCCTTTGCATATCAGCGAAGAGAAGGGATTGGATCTTTGATTTGGAGTTTGTGAATGTTTCTTAACCTAGATCTAGATTCAGTTTACAGAACATTTGTTGGTTTATGTTTTCTTATCCTATGGACACATCCCATCTTTGATTTTGTAGTTTAGATAAGAAGTTCTTTGAATTATGTTACAGTTCTCTGTTTTAGTTAGAAGATGCAAGTGATACGATTTTAGTTTCTGAGATTAGAACTGATATTTGAAGTTTAGAATGCTTTCTTTTACTTTCTCTTGAGATCAATTGTTAGATTGAATTTAGAGTGCAACTCTCACTAGTTTTCAATTTAATTCGTAGTTTTTCATTCCATAAAACATTCTGCAGTAGTTGATTTTGCTTTCTTAATTAGTTAGTTGATGTAGTATAAATTTAATTTTAGCTTGTTAAGGAACTGCAGCAGTTAGGTTAATTACTAAATGATGAGGATGAAGTTTGATCATTGCTGAGCTCAAAGTTAGTAGGGATTGTATTTCTAAACATTTTGATTTTTGAGATTTGATAGTGAATTTTATAGTGAAATTTCTATTAGATTGTTTCTGGTTTGATTTGCTTCCGTCGGTTTGGTTTAAATTTAGTTTGTAGTATAAGTTGCTTAACTGACATTTAGGTTGCTAAAATGCCATCTAATATAAGTGAGTTTTAGTTTCTAGGTTTTCTTAGTTAGTTATTTCTGCTAAGTAATTGTTTAGTTATCTTTGGTTTAAATATAAGTAGCTTAGTATTTGGTCGATTAGGATCAACATCTGAATTTCTTTTTGAGTCCTTGCATTGAATTAATGGATTAATTTTTGTTAAGTGATTTCTTTACAGAACTATGATTCAGATTTAACCTCAGATTTTAGAACTTTGGTTGAGACTTCAATACAATCACACACTTACTAGTTATCTTTGAAAAAAATATGACTTGGGACTCCTTACTACACGTGTTTTCTTTTGTTTAGTTGAGTTCCTAATCTTTATTAATTTGATGTGCCACGTGGCATGCAAATTGGCTGACACCAATACTCCATACCAAAAAGGTAGAAAACCTTTCTTAGAGTTTTGCATGCTAAAATGCGCTAGGATTGTATCGATATATGAAGCTTGGGACAAGCACAACATCCTTTTCTTGCTATCCCTTATTACTTTGATCCAAGAATATGTCTGCATTCTCTCAAGTCCTTCATATCGATTTGCTTGGACATCCATACCCTTACTTACGATAACACTTTGATATTGTTGCCAACTATCAAAAATGTCATCTACCTATAGTAAAAGAAATACTACCACATTTTCGTCACTCTTCACAAGACTCATCCGGACACTGAATAAATCCACAAGACTGGATTACTTCATTAATCCGGGTGTTCCAAGATCTCGAAGCCTGCTACAATCTATAAATGGATTGTTTGAGCTTACATACTAGATGTTCTTTGCCCTTTGCAATAAACCCCTCTGGTTGTTTCTTTTGGATGTTTTCTTCAAGACTTCCATTAAGGAAAGTTGTCTTGACATCCATTTACCATACCTCATAATTCATATGAGCAGCAATAGATAAGAGTATCCAGATAGACTTAAGCATGGCTACTAGCGAAAAGGATACCTCATAATCAATTCCCTCTTTCTGAGTGTACCCCTTCTCAACAAGCCTTGCTTTAAAGGTTTTCACCTTCTCATCTGTCCCTCTTTTCCTATTGACTTTTACACCATTTGGTGGTTCTACAAGCTCCCAAACTTGATTAGAATACATAGATTCTATTTCTGTATTCATTGATTTTTGCCAAGATATTGCATCTTTATCTTGGAGTGCTTTGTCATATATTCGGGGATTAGGTTCATGTTCACTAGGGATCAAGTCCAAAGACTATCCCAAAACATGAATCCTTCAGGTTGCCTAACAACCCTCCCACTACGACGAGACACTGTCTGCAATTGTGCATCATCTGTGACACGTGTTGCAGTTTCTTGTGGTATCACATCTTGTACAGTTGGTACTAGTTTAAATGTGTTTTCTCTAATTTCTTTAAGAACAATTTTACTCATGTGCTTGTGGTTCATAACATAGTCCTCTTCTAAAAATCGGGCATTAGTGCCAATAATGACCTTCTGATTTTTAAAACTATAAACCTTTCTTTCGTTTCTCTAGGATAACCCACAAACAAGTGAACTCCTGTCCAACTTATCAGTGTCTCCCTTCAACACATGTGTTGGACTACCCCAAATCTGAATATGCTTCAGACTAGGCTTACGCTCATTCTACAATTCTATGGGAGTAGAGGGTTCTGACTTTAGAAGGTACTATGTTAATTGCCGTTTACCAGAGTATATCCCCAAAATGAATTTGGTAATTCTGAATAACTCATCATCGATCTAATCATTTCTATAAGAGTCCTATGCCTTCATTCTGCCACACCATTCTGTTGGGGTGTACCAGGTGCAGTTAGTTGGGATTGAATCCCGACTTCTGATAAGTGACTCCTAAACTCTCCTAAGAGGTACTTGCCACAACGATCTCATCGTAGTGTCTTGATACTTTTACCTTGACGTTTCTCCACATCAGCCTTGTACTCTTTGAACTTATCAAAGAACTTAGACTTGCGGCGCATCAAGTAAATATACCTGTATCTCGAATAGTCGTCTATAAAAGAGATGAAATATTTGAAACCACCTCTTGCATGGATAGTCATAGGTCCACACAAATTAGAATGAACCAATTCTAACACATCTTTTGGCTCTATACCCCTTAGACTTAAAAGGCCTCTTAGTCATTTTTCCATCCAAGTAAGACTCACAGGTTGGAAAGTTTTCCACCACCAATGAACCCAAAAGTTCATCGGATATTATCCTTTGAATCCTACTCAAGTTAATATGACCTAGCCTTAGATGCCAAAGATATGATTGGTTCATTTCCAAATGTTGCTTTCTTTTATTAAAGTTAGAAGATGTGTTATTAATTTCCATTTGTTGCATCATGAGAGTTTTTGGATTTATAAATTGCCAACCAACGTACCAGAACAGATAACTTCCCTATTTTTCTTGATAACAACTTTGTTATCAAAAGAGACTGAATATCAAGTTCTTTGAATAGTTTAGAAACTAAAATCAAGTTCTTTCTAAACTTGGTACATAAAGATAATTTCTCAAAATCCATGTTTTTATTCCTATCAGAGGATAAACATCTCCCACTGCAACAGCTGCTACTTTTGCAGCAGTGTCCATGTAGACGATGATTTCTCCTTCATATAATTGTCGAGTTTCCTAGAACCCCTGCAATGAATTACAGACATGATCAGTGACTCCCGTATCTACACACTAGGTACCAGTAGTAACACCACTAGACATGTTTCAACAACTAATGAATAAAATACACCTTTATTGTTCTCAATTCTGAGAGCGCAGTCCACCTTATTGTCAAAGTTTTGTTTCCAATCATTATAATTGGGATTACTAAGTCTATTCTATAGTATAACAGCTATGGGATTGAAAAATATTTGAAATCCTAAGAATCACAAAAATATTTGGTCAAGACCAATACCTCAAAATCCCCGTGAATTTTGTATGTCACGTTAGTGTGGACGTATACAAATTCAAACATTTGCAAGAGGAGATTTTATCCATTAATTTCATTATCTTGTCAATGTTGGTTGCTACTCGGAAAGCCTAGAGGTTCCACTGTACAAAAATTTTGTACAAAGGTCTGAACCTTTTCCTAGCTACCATGTGTTCTTTTAAATTAAATTTTGGATCGCCTGCGGAACTTAACACGTTTGATCCAAAACTTAATCTATTTGTTCTTTTAGGTTTTGACTTGGATCTCTTGCGGAACTTAACACGTTCGACCCAAATCACCTTAAGTTATTAATTCCATTAAATATTAATTTTCATAATTGGTTCCCAGTACTGACGTGGCGAGGCACATGGCCTTCTTGGATATGGGAGCAACCACCACCGACTAGACAAAACCTTTTATAGAAATCTAATATTTAATTTCCTAAAATAACTTTAGGTTAACCGACAAGAACAATCAAATCACAAGGAAAAATAAAACAAAAGAACACAACTTCGAAAAACATATTCGAAATACTAGAATCGTAAGCCTCTTGTATTTGGTATTATTTCCATAAATAACTAGTATGATGCGGAAAAGGAAAAACTACTAGTTATACCTTCTAGAAAGACCTCTTGATCTTCTACCGTATTCCACTTCTAACCTCGGACGTTGTGTGGGCAACGATCTACCAAGATGAGAAACCACCAACCACCTTCTTCTCCTCCTAGCTAGGTTCGGCCACAACAAGAGCTTCACCAAGGAAGAAGAAAAACCACCAACCAAGCTCCAAGGGATGCAAGCTTTCTCTCCTTCTACTTCTTCTTCTCCAAGTAGTATCCGGCCACCACAAGAGTTCCAAGCAAGAGATAAGTTTCGGCCACCACAAAGAGGAAGAAAAGAAGAGGATGGCCGGCCATAATAACTTTCTTCAAGCATGAAGAATTTCGGCGACCACCAATGCTCCAAGGGATGCTAGAGACGAGACTTGCTTTCTCTCCTTCTTCTCCTTCCTTGATCCGGCCACCAACAAAAGCTCCAACAAGAAGATAGGTTTCGGCCATCAAGAGGAGAGGAGAGAAAGGGAAGGGCCAGCCACCATACCAAGGAAAAAAGAGGGAGAAAAATAATAGAGGTTATTTTATGAAGGCACCCTCACCCCTTCTTTTATATTCCTTGGCCTAGGAAAATTAGGAAATTTAATTACAATAAAATTTCCTTAATTCCCTTGACATGATTTAATTGAGAAAAATAAAATAAAATTTCCCCAATTAAACTCTAATGGTCGGCCACATCAATGAAGGAATAAATTAGACAAGTTTTAATCAACAAATTAAAACTTCCTAATTTGTTTCCGGAAATTTTAAAAATAAAATTTCTCTTCAAAAATCTCTTCATGGTTGATAAAAAGAAATTTCTATAATTTTAATTTTATCAACATGTGGATAATTTTTAAAGAGAAAATAAAATATCTCACCAATCTACAAATAAGGAAAGAGATCTAATCTCTTTCTTTAATCTTTTATAGATCTTTTACAAGAGAGATATTTTAATTTTAATTCTCTTTAATAAATTATATCTTCCACATAATAAAAATTAAAATTAAAATTCTTTTTTATTTAATATGGCCGGCCCCCTCTAGCTTGGGTTCAAGCTAGGGTCGGCCACCCCAATTTATACCTAGGCCAGCCCTAGCTTGGTTCCCAAGCTAGCTTGGCCGGCCCCCTTTAGGTGGGTATAGAAGGTGGGTATAGGTGGGTATAGTACTCTATAAATAAGAGGCTATGATAGGGACCGAGAGGAGGAATTGGTTTTGGTCTCCCGATAAAATTAAGCATCCCGTGTTCGCCCCGAACACACAACTTAATTTTATCAATAATAATTCATTCCACTAAAGAACTATTATTGAAATACCACACCAATCCCAAATTACATTTTTGGGCTCCTTCTTATTATGAGTGTGTTAGTCTCCCTGTGTTTAAGATATCGAATGTCCACTAATTAAGTGAGTTACTGACAACTCATTTAATTAATATCTTAGTCCAAGAGTAGTACCACTCAACCTTATTATCATGTCGGACTAAGTCCACCTGCATGGTTTAACATGACAATCCTTATGAGCTCCTCTTGAGGACATTATCAACCTAGTATCTCTAGGGCACAGTTTCCTTCTATAATCAACAACACACACTATAAGTGATATCATTTCCCAACTTACCGGGCTTATTGATTCATCGAACTAAATCTCACCCATTGATAAATTAAAGAAATAAATATCAAATATATATGCTTGTTATTATATTAGGATTAAGAGCACACACTTCCATAATAACCGAGGTCTTTGTTTCTTTATAAAGTCAGTATAAAAGAAACGACCTCAAATGGTCCTACTCAATACACTTTAAGTGTACTAATGTAATTATACAGTTAAGATAAACTAATACCTAATTACACTACGACCTTCCAATGGTTTGTTCCTTTCCATCTTGGTCGTGAGCTACTGTTTATAATTTATAAGGAACCAATAACATGATCTTCTGTGTGTGACACCACACACCATGTTATCTACAATATAAATTAATTGAACAACTACATTTATCATAAATGTAGACATTTGACCAATGTGATTCTTATTTCTAGATAAATGTTTATACCAAAAGCTAGGCTTTTAGTATACATCCTAACAATCTCCCACTTATACTAAAAGACTAAGCTGCTATATCTGCTGCCATACATCTGATTCCTAACCCTTCAACATGCCCATCAAAAGCTCTTGCCTTAAGGACCTCAGTGAAAGGATCTATAGGTCATCACTTGATGCAATCTAGGCGGTAATAACTTCTCCTCGTTTATACGATTTCTCGTATTGGGTGGTACTTGCGCTCTATTGTGTTTACTTACCTTATAGACTTATGGTTTCTTCGAGTTTGTTACTGCATAAATATTATTACAATAAATTGTAATAATCTTTGGACAAACCAGAAATCATATCTAAGTCTATCTTGAGGTCTTTGAGTCATTCAGCTTTTATGGTTACCTCAGAGGTTTGCCATATACTAAGCTTCTATGGTGGAGTCCAGAAAAACATCTATGCTTATCACTCTTCCACAGTTATGACTTTACCTCCTAAAGTAAACACAAAACCCCGAGGTTGACTTATTATTATCCCTATCCGATTGGAAGTCAAAATCCATGCAACCCACAAGGACCAAATTAACTGCCTTGTAAGCTAGCATATAATCTCTAGTGCCTCTACGGTACTTCAATATATGCTTTACTGCAATCCACTATCCTTGTCCAGGGTTACTTTGATATCTGCTAACTATGCCCTTGGCAAAACAGATTTCTTATCTCGTGCATAGCATACATTAGGTTTCCGACAGCCGAAGCATAAAGAACTGCCTTTATTTCCTTTATCTCCTTTGATGTCTAGAGAGACATATCTTTAGATAAAGTTACCCCATCCTGAAAAGGTAAGAAATCTTTCTTGAAGTTTTGCATGCTTTAAAACGAGCAAGGATTTTTCTGATATATGAAGCTTGGGATAAGTAAAATATTCTTTTCTTGCGATCACTTATTACTTTGATCTCAAGAATATATACATTCTCCCAAGTCCTTTATATTGAATTGTTTGGACAACCATACCCTTACTTCTGACAACATTTTGATATTGTTTCCAACTACCAAAAATGTTATCTACGTATAGTACAAGAAATACCACCACGGTTCCATCACACCTTTTGTATACACAAGACTTATCCAGTTACTAAATAAATCCACAGGTATGGATTACTTTGATAAACCGAATGTTCCAAGACCTTGAAGCTTTGCCTCAGTCCATAGACTGATTGAGCTTGCACACAAGATGCTCTTAGCCCTTTGCAATGAACTCTTCTGGTTGCTTTATATGGTTGCTTTCTTCAAGACTTCCATTAAGGAATGCTGTCTTGACATCCACTTACCAAATAGATAAAAGAATCCGAATAGACTTAAGCATGGCTACCAGTGAAAAAGTTTCCTTTTTCATCAAGCCTTGCTTTGAAAGTTACTACCTTCCTGTCTATCCCTCTTTTCCTATTATAGACCTTTTTACACCCAACTGCTTTTACACCATTTGGTGATTCTACAAGCTTCCAGATTTTATTAGAATACATATATTCTAATTCTGTTATTCATTACTCTTTGCCAAGATGCTGCGTCTTTATCTTGGAGTGCTTCATCATATGACCGGAGATCAGGTTCATGTCCTCCAGGGATCGAGTCCAAAAACTCTCCCAAAACATGAACCTATTTAGGTTGCCTAACAACCCTCCCACTACGACAAGGCACTTTCTGTAATTGTGTATCATTTGTGATACGTGTTGCAGTTTCCTTGTGGTATCTTATCTTGTACAGTTGGTACTAGATTAGACATGTCTTTTATTATTTCCTTAAGAACAAATTAACTTATGAGCACGTGGTTCATTATATAGTCCTTTTCTAAAAATCAATCATTGATGCTAACAATGACCTTCTGATTTTTAAGACTATAAACCTATTTTTGTTTATCTAGGATAACTTACAAACAAGTGAACTCCTATCCAACTTATCATTGTCTCTCTTTAACATATGTGCTAGATTACCCGAATCCGAATATGCTTCAAAATAGGTTTTCACTGACGTCGGCAGGTGCCGCGCTGCCCAACGGACTTCGGCCGATCGTATCGGAACCACACGACCACAGAACCTTCCTCCTCCCTGTCCTTCTCGAGGTGTCGGGTCTTCCTTCTCTTCCTTTCTTGCAGGCGATCGAGGTGATCCGGCGAAGCTAGGGCACAGCAGCCGAGGAGTGGATTCACATTTGTCTTGGTGGATTGTGCCCTTCTCAGTTCTTCTCTGGGATCTATTCACTAGAGGGGGTTGCGGATCATCACCAGTGGAGATGGATCGCGCGACGCCGTCTGTAGGTGACTATTGTGGTAAGTGTCGAAGGAAAAATCTTGTGGATTCAAGATTTCAGTCCTATGGATTCCAATTTAGATATCCTTCTGTTTTTGGCTAGGGGAAAGCTTCAGATCAACTAGTGATGGACCTTCCTTGAGCAGATCTTCATCTCCTTCAATTCTTGCGGCTGTGCAGGCTTCGGGTGAGAAGGTAAGGGGCTGTTGAGGTGAGTTTTGTATTGTGGATTAGGGCTTCAACAATCCTTGGCTGTATAATGGATTTTCGGGATTGATTCTTGGAGAGAAAAGTGTGTGTATGTGCTCTTGTAGTTTTCGGACAGGGGATCATAGTGCTGTTGAGCTACTGGATTTGTTGACATACCTCAAGGTGAGTGTTTTCTAGTGATGTACCAATGGTATTCTCATTAGTATGATGTCAAATTAGGTTTTCTAAGGAATCTAGGGTTTTATGCTTGCTTAGATTATAGGTGGTGAGTAGATGTATTGATTTAACTCATATTGATATTAGATTATGGATTTTTGGATTGGATGAGTTATGGGTTGGATAATTGAAGCATGTTAACAAGAAGAGTTAACTAATTGAATTGGATTAATTCATGAGGAGTGTTGATTGGATTCATTGATGGTTGTGGATTATGTTTGGTTTAGAAGGAGTTGGATTAAGGATGGATTTAATATCGTATTGGTTTTGGATCACTAGGTGGAGTTAAACATGATCGTTATTGGTATGTGTTGGATTGATTGAGGATTGTTTGGAGGATTAATCAGAGATCAGATTTAGTTGGAGTGATCCTAGTTGGGTTAGGGATTTTATTTAGCTATTTAATCATATGAATTTAGCTAAATGAAATATATGTATTGATGTATGCAGGACTCTGATTACGAGACGGTAGTTTCTGACGTGAGGATTGTTTGGCATGATCTACGTATAAAGGCGGGTACTTCTTACTTTATCTCTTTAGTATTTTGATCCTAGTGCATGAGCTTTATGTTCAGATAGTTGCTGTATCTATCTTGACTCTACTCTTATTCTTCCTGCGTTTGATACTTCCACTCGATCTTTGAGCTACTCGTTTCTGTATCTATACAGTCTCTCGTTGCTATCGATGATATTTAGCAGATACTATAGTACTAGGTATTGGATACCAGATACCAGAATTAGATAGTAGATATTGGATATATGGACACCTGATACCATGTTTACCTGCCTTGATTACTGTTTATTTACATACCTTGCTGAGCATGCTGGCTTCATGTAGCATACCTGTTTTCTGTTTATATGGACACCTGATACCATGTTTACCTGCCTTGATTGCTGTTTATTTACACACCTTGCTGAGCATGCTGGCTTCATGTAGCATACCTGTTTCTGTTTATATATATATGATGACTTCTGCATTATTCGCATCATGTCATTGCATGCATGCCAGCGACCATGTCTCCCTTGTGGTTGAGAGGGTCATTGGCCTGGGCCGCACGTTCGGCCACTCATGGGTAGTGGTAGCTTGGAGCGTGCCGCTTGTCCTGTCGTGCCCCCCACTCGCACACTCATGGGTAGTGTTTGCTGGAGTCGCGGGCAGCAGGGACCCCGTCGCAGACGTAGCTATTCAGCTACTATGCAACTGTCCCCTCGGCCACTCGAGAGTAGTGGTAGCTACAGTGGTGTACAGTCTGTCATTGTCCCGGCCTCTCGTCTATACTGGGGTCATGGACTTGAGGGGTGGGCGGGAGTGACCATCCGTGCATACGCTGTTATTATTATTCCTGCTGATACTACTGTTTCTTATGCTGCTGTTGCTAGATTATACTGCTGTTGTTTATTTATGCTGTTATGCTTACATAGGTTGAGATTTATACCTGTGATATGTGTTTAGACACTGGCTTACTTACTATTGACCTGTATATACCTCACATGATACCATGTAGTTATGAGCAGTACTGTAGCAGGACTTTGCTACACCTACCTTCCCTTACTAGCCTAGGATATGGTTTCAGGTATGGACACTTATTATGTTATCACTGTAGTATCTGCTATTTCCATACGAGACTGTATACCTTTGCACCTCTAGTTTTGTTTACTATACTCATGCACTATCTGTCTATTACCCGCTGAGTCTTTATACTCACCACCCCGTATATTGGTAATTTCACCAAGTAGCAGGTAAAGGATTTATGGCGTCGCCTGGAGATCCTGTCCGCCAGTTCCACGTCACATTCGAGGACGACCTTACGATTTCGGTATTTCTTACGTTATTTGTATTTTGAGTTTAGTACTTGTTTATGTATTTGTATTTTCTTGTATTTGGTTTGATATTATTGTGTCAAGCCGAGCCGGCTCGCAGTTAGATACTTTATGTTTTGTGATCGTTGTTTGTGATTTCCGCTGTGTTGATTTAGTACAGCCGTGTGGGCTGATTCATATATTTATATAACTGCGTGGTTGTGTTAATTTATGTTCCAGCCGAGTGGGCTGCTTATATAACTGCGTGGTTGTGTAAATATATTCCAGCCGTATGTGGCTGATGTATTTTGTATGTATGTATGCCTCAGATTGTCACCCATACAAGGGAGATGCTGCCGAAATTTTTCGGTAAGGACTCCTCTGGGGGGCGTGACATATCCAACTTATCATTGTCTCTCTTTAACATATGTGCTAGATTACCCGAATCCGAATATGCTTCAAAATAGGTTTTCACCTATTCAGCAATTCTATATGAGTAGAGAGTTCTAACTTGGAAGGTACTATGTTCACTTTCGTTTTCAGAGTTTATCCTTAAAACAAATTTGGTAATTTTCTGAATAACTCATCATCTATCTAATTATTCAATAAGAGTCCTTTACCTTCTTTCTACTACACCATTTTGTTGGGGTGTACCAGATACAGTTAGTTGGGATTGAAATTCAACTTCTGATAAGTGACTCCTAAAATCTCTCAAGAGGTACTTGCCCCTACGATCTTCCATAGTGACTTTTTACTTTAACATTTTCTCCGCATCAGCCTTGTACTCTTTGAACTAATCAAAGCACTTAGTCTTGCGGCACATTAAGTAAATGTATTTGTATCTTTGAATAGTTGTCTATAAAATAGACGAAATATTCGATACTACCTCTTGTCTGGATTGTCATAGGATCACACAAATCAGAATGAACCAATTCCAATATATCTTTGACTCCATACCCCTTGGACTTGAAAGCTTCTTGGTTATTTTTCCTTCCAAGTAAGACTCGCAGGTTGGAAAGATTTCCACTACTAATGAACCCAAAAGTTCATCAGCTACCAATGAATCATACTCAAGTTAATATAACCTAGCCTTAGATGCCAAAGATATAATTGGTTCATTTCCGAAGGTTACTTCCTCTTAAAGTTAGAAGATGTGTTACTAATTTCCATTTGTTGCATCGTGAGAGTTATTGGATTTATAAATTGCCAACCAACGTACCAGAACAGATAACTTCTCTCTTTTTCTTAACAACAAGTTTGTTATTAAAAGAGGCAGAATATCAAGTTCTTTGAATAGTTTAGAAACTGAAAACTAGTTCTTTCTAAACTTGGAGCGTAAAGACAATTACTCAAAAATCCATGTTTCATTCTTATGAAAAGATAAACATCTCCCACTGCAACAGCTACCACTTTTACAGTAGTTCCCATGTGGACGGTGATTTACCTTCCATTTAGTTGTCGGGTTTCCTGGAACCCTGTAATGAATTGCAGTCATGATTAATGGCATCTTGTATCTACACTCCAGGTTCTGGTAGATAACACCACTAAACATGTTTCAACTAATGAATTAAATACACCTATGTTGTTCTTAGTTCTAAGAAGACAGTCTACCTTAATGTCCAAGTCCTATTTCCAATCATTACAATTTGGACTACTAAGCCTTTTCTATAGTATGACTACTAGGGGATTGACAAATATTTAAATCCTAAGAATCACAAAAATATTTGGTCAAGATCAATTCCTTAAAAATCTCCATGAATTTTGTATGTCACGTTAGTGTGGACGTATACAAAATTAAAGAGGAGATTTTATCCATTAATTTTATTATCTCGTCAATCTTTACTTTATGACAAATAAAATTAATAATTGATCTGTCTTTGATCAAATATTTGGTCAAAAACTTTTGAATTTAAAATAACATTGATTCCTCAAACAATACTATTTTAAATTAACCAACACCTCAAAACACCGTGAATTTTGTATGCCACGTTAGTGTGGACGTATACAAATTCAACATTTGTAAAAGGAGGGTTTTCACCCATTAATTTTATTATCTTGTCAACCTAACTTTTTGACAAATAAAATTAATAGTTGGTGTCTTTTGGTCACACAAATAATAGCAGTGACTCCGATGGGGAGGATATTATTAGATGTGTCTACGTGTATACCATTACTTGACACTAAGTCTATTAATAAGATTATGCCCCTTCCGTTGGGGAAGATCACACGCTCTTAATTAACTTCCTATAGTCATCCAAAAATAGAAGTTTGTTCTAGTGATCCACAAACAAGCTCATCCGTTATGGAGGGAGGCACTCAGAGCCAATGCGCAAGCTTGTTTGCATCACTTACAAACCAGTAATGGAGACCATTGGATTTACTTAAAAATCCCTCTCCCACTTAGTTATTTATAAATGAGGAATTTTAACTATGCTAGCCTACTAAATATGTAAACTAACATGCACACACAGCACAATATAAAAGCAATAAATAGAAAATCTAATTTTCAACTATTATGGCTTTTATCACTAGTTGTCCTCCGTGTGTTGTCTGTAACACCCCACCCTCCTCACTACTGTTCTGCGAGGGCAGAGCGTTACCGGACTACTAACTTTACTTAATTAGAGTTGTTCACATGTAAAGATCAATACATAAACTCTAAAAAAACTCAAAACATACAATTAACTAGCAGCGGAAGACTAAATGACTCATCTAATACATTCTATTCAACTCTTTGTTAATAAATGGCAATCTTAATAAATTCTTATGCTAGGTCCCAAGGCTTCTATAGTCCAGGCATCACACATCCATCCGCACCTCCTTGTCGCCTTCCTTTACTATAGCTTTTCCTTTCCTTTATCTGCAGTAAGAGGAAATGCATCTATAAGCAAAATTGCTTAGTAAGCGCTATCTAACTCACAAAACTCGAGTATGCATGTAAGCTAAAAGAAATCTAGAAACTAAATGCGCATCTAATAGCAAACGAAACATAGCATACTGAAATACTAAACATGTAAGCAAATCTAAACAACATGTCAGTATATAAGAAAGCTAAACTTGCTGAATTTTAAACTTATGTGAAACTTATTTCTTTTGTTTGAAAACTTATACTTATAATACTTCAAAATAATAATCAACTTCTTCTTGGGCCCAGACATAGTACCATCTTATGCGCGTTCCCTAATAGGTTGGCGTAGCGAGCCACCAATCCTAAAAGAGCAGACCTCGGTCTACCAGGACCAAGACTTCGGAATTGGACACCTGGATTTGTTTAACGACAACCTCGGAAGTCGGTTACTAGCCTCTTCTTAAAGTAAAATACTTATAATCTTAATTACTTCTTCTTTAAATGCCTTGGCATTTTAATAGGCACCTTGTGTGCCAAAATCCCTAAAGTCTTGACTTTGGGATCTACTTAAGGCCTTGACCTTTTTCTTTCTTTTCTTTATCTTTCTTATACTTGTTAATACCTCTAATAAAAGAATGATTCTTTAAAAACTGAAATGTTTAAACAAATTCTAACTTTGAAATGCATAAACAAAAATATCTGCATACTATGCTAATCAAAATTCTGCATACTATTCTAATCAAGATTCTGCATTCTATGCTACACTATTTCTGCATACTATGCAAACATAAAATCTGCACTATAAGCTTAATTAAAATCTACACTATAAGCCTACATAAAAATCTGCACTATATGCTTAATTAAAATCTGTACTATAGGCTTAATTAAAAATCTGCACTATAAGCGCTTAATTAAAATCTGCAATATAAGCTCTACATAAAAATCTGCATTATAAGCTTAATTAAAATCTGCACTATAAGCTTAATTAAAATCTGCACTATAAGCTTACATAAAAATCTGCATTATAAGCTTAATTAAAATCTGCACTATAAGTCTACATAAAAATCTGCACTATAAGCTTAATTAAAATCTGCACTATAGGCTTAATTAAAAATCTGCACTACAAGCTTAATTAAAATCTGCACTATAAGCCTACATAAAAATCTGCACTATAAGCTTAATTAAATTCTGCACTATAGGCTTAACTAAAAATCTGTATTATAAGCGCTTCTCATGCTTCGAATTCAAGAAGAACAAAGATCCGAAACTACTCCTACTGCAGGTGAGAAGCACTTACCTTGATTCTTGGACTCACAACCGAACAAAAAGGACTTCTAGGACCTTGGCCAGCCGCCGGAGATGATGCCCTAACTCCCTTTCGTTTTCTGCCCGGGCTCCGCCATCGTACGCAGAAGAGAAGGAGAGAATGGTTTAAGTCATGGGAAAATAGAGCATCAACTTATCCCTTTTTATAACTTAATATTTCTGTTAACTCCTTAAATAAATTTGCTATCTTTTCTACACAAACAAATCCAACATCAACTTATCCCTTTTATAATATTCTGTTAACTATCTTAAATAAATTCGCTGCCTTTTCTAAACAGAAAAATCTGTTTGCCCACCTGGTCAGTTGGGTTTTGACCGAGTCAAAGGTTGTGGGTTCAATTCTCGGCTTGGATATTTTTTTGTCGAAACTTCTTTCGTTTAGTAAAAATATCAAACGACCTCCAAAAATTACATAAAAATACTCTAAAAATTTTTAAAAATCCCTAGAATATTTCTATAGCATTTTTAAATATTTTTAAATTACTTTTAGGACTCTAATTGAGGAAATTTGGGTCGTTACAATACCCCATATCTTATAAAAAGTTCATCCTCGAACTTAGAATAATTCTATAGCATGTTTTCTACCTTGTACATGCATTAGTTAGCGTCCATAATCTAATGTACTAAGGAAAACCACATCAAAGGTATCTTAGGACCTCCTAACCTACATACAATGAACATAAGCATAAGCAGTGACATAAGCATGACAGCATAAATGTTAGCATGGTAGATGAACTAAACATAATGATAGACTCGATCACAAGAATGTCCATATGCATAGGCAAGAACATAACATGAACATAACGTGGACCTAAACATAAACGTAAATATAAATATAACATGACTTCAACATACTTGCATGCATACTTATAAACATACTATTGTGGTGGCCTAGTTGCACTTAGTAGTACCGTAACATAAGTTGTTGATCAGACAACTACCCTAGCGCTAGGTTGGTAGGGGTCCGAACTTAGGACAAGAGTTCCCCTTTATTCTGGCGCGCTCACCGGGCTTAGGTCCCCGGATCATACCACCATCCTAGAACATATCTTGTTTGATTCTGGCGCGCTCACTGGGCTTAGGTCCCCAGATCATATCACCATCCTAGAACATATCTTATTTGATTCTGGCGCGCTCACTGGGCTTAGGTCCCCAGATCATACCACCATCCCAGAACATATCTTGTTTGATTCTGGCGCGCTCACCGGGCTTAGGTCCCCGGATCATACCACCATCCCAGAACACATCTTGTTAATTAAAAGAAACTAAGCAAAATTCTTAACTTTAAAAGCACTTCTAAACATCTCCCTATTCTGTACATATAATCTAATACTTCTAAGGATTTATCTTTACTGTAAAGAATAAAGAAAAGCATACTAAAAATTAAGTACTTTCTTACTTGAAGATGGCAAGGTTGGTGCTGATGTGTGATGTTGGAGAATAGGAACTGCTCTGATACCAACTGTAACATACCCACCCTCCTCACTACTGTTCTGCGAGGGCGGAGCATTACCGGACTACTAACTTTACTTAATTAGAGTTGTTCACATGTAAAGATCAATACATAAACTCTAAAAAAACTCAAAACATACAATTAACTAGCAGCGGAAGACTAAATGACTCATCTAATACATTCTATTCAACTCTTTGTTAATAAATGGCAATCTTAATAAATTCTTATGCTAGGTCCCAAGGCTTCTATAGTCCAGGCATCACACATCCATCCGCACCTCCTTGTCGCCTTCCTTTACTATAGCTTTTCCTTTCCTTTATCTGCAGTAAGAGGAAATGCATCTATAAGCAAAATTGCTTAGTAAGCGCTATCTAACTCACAAAACTCGAGTATGCATGTAAGCTAAAAGAAATCTAGAAACTAAATGCGCATCTAATAGCAAACGAAACATAGCATACTGAAATACTAAACATGTAAGCAAATCTAAACAACATGTCAGTATATAAGAAAGCTAAACTTGCTGAATTTTAAACTTATGTGAAACTTATTTCTTTTGTTTGAAAACTTATACTTATAATACTTCAAAATAATAATCAACTTCTTCTTGGGCCCAGACATAGTACCATCTTATGCGCGTTCCCTAATAGGTTGGGGTAGCGAGCCACCAATCCTAAAAGAGCAGACCTCGGTCTACCAGGGCCAAGACCTCGGAATTGGACACCTGGATTTGTTTAACGACAACCTCGGAAGTCGGGTACTAGCCTCTTCTTAAAGTAAAATACTTATAATCCTAATTACTTCTTCTTTAAATGCCTTGGCATTTTAATAGGCACCTTGTGTGCCAAAATCCCTAAAGTCTTGACTTTGGGATCTACTTAAGGCCTTGACCTTTTTCTTTCTTTTCTTTATCTTTCTTATACTTGTTAATACCTCTAATAAAAGAATGATTCTTTAAAAACTAAAATGTTTAAACAAATTCTAACTTTGAAATGCATAAACAAAAATATCTGCATACTATGCTAATCAAAATTCTGCATACTATTCTAATCAAGATTCTGCATTCTATGCTACACTATTTCTGCATACTATGCAAACATAAAATCTGCACTATAAGCTTAATTAAAATCTACACTATAAGCCTACATAAAAATCTGCACTATAAGCTTAATTAAAATCTGTACTATAGGCTTAATTAAAAATCTGCACTATAAGCGCTTAATTAAAATCTGCAATATAAGCTCTACATAAAAATCTGCATTATAAGCTTAATTAAAATCTGCACTATAAGCTTAATTAAAATCTGCACTATAAGTTTACATAAAAATCTGCATTATAAGCTTAATTAAAATCTGCACTATAAGTCTACATAAAAATCTGCACTATAAGCTTAATTAAAATCTGCACTATAGGCTTAATTAAAAATCTGCACTACAAGCTTAATTAAAATCTGCACTATAAGCCTACATAAAAATCTGCACTATAAGCTTAATTAAATTCTGCACTATAGGCTTAACTAAAAATCTGTATTATAAGCGCTTCTCATGCTTCGAATTCAAGAAGAACAAAGATCCGAAACTACTCCTACTGCAGGTGAGAAGCACTTACCTTGATTCTTGGACTCACAACCGAACAAAAAGGACTTCTAGGACCTTGGCCAGCCGCCGGAGATGATGCCCTAACTCCCTTTCGTTTTCTGCCCGGGCTCCGCCATCGTACGCAGAAGAGAAGGAGAGAATGGTTTAAGTCACGGGAAAATAGAGCATCAACTTATCCCTTTTTATAACTTAATATTTCTGTTAACTCCTTAAATAAATTTGCTATCTTTTCTAAACAAACAAATCCAACATCAACTTATCCCTTTTATAATATTCTGTTAACTATCTTAAATAAATTCGCTGCCTTTTCTAAACAGAAAAATCTGTTTGCCCACCTGGTCAGTTGTGTTTTGACCGAGTCAAAGGTTGTGGGTTCAATTCTCGGCTTGGATATTTTTTTGTCGAAACTTCTTTCGTTTAGTAAAAATATCAAACGACCTCCAAAAATTACATAAAAATACTCTAAAAATTCCTAGAATATTTTTATAGCATTTTTAAATATTTTTAAATTACTTTTAGGACTCTAATTGAGGAAATTTGGGTCGTTACATTGTCATCCCAAGCTGCTGCCATATTTGGCCACTGCCACCGGGTCTAGCTGTCGCATCCATCTTGCTCCTAGTTCCGCTGCGCCTCTAGTCCTTAGAAGGTTCCACGCTTTGCAAGATTCGATCCGCGACATAAATAGAATTTTATATTTTGATCCTATATTCCATAAAAGGAATGTACATGTATCTAGATCAAAAATAAAATCCTAATAAAACTAAATACAGCACCTGCTGTATTTTATAATACAATCATGCACACACAATAAAATGCCCTTGACATGTCCAAGGGTCCAATCACACATATAATAACTATAAGCCATAATAGTTGGATCCTGCATCCACAAAGTTAGCACATCCTACTATTATCCTGCCTAAATTATGTATGACATGTGCATAATTAAATTAATACCAAATACACAGAGGCAAAACCCTAGCTCTGGTACCAATTGTTGGTTGCTACTCGGAAAGCCTAGAGGTTCCACTGTACAAAAATTTTGTACAAAGGTCTGAACCTTTTCCTAGCTACCATGTGTTCTTTTAAATTAAATTTTGGATCGCCTGCGGAACTTAACACGTTTGATCCAAAACTTAATCTATATGTTCTTTTAGGTTTTGACTTGGATCTCCTGCGGAACTTAACACGTTCGACCCAAATCACCTTATGTTATTAATTCCATTAAATATTAATTTCCATAATTGGTTCCCAGTACTGACGTGGCGAGGCACATGGCCTTCTTGGATATGGGAGCAACCTCCACTGACTAGACAAAACCTTTTATAGAAATCTAATATTTAATTTCCTAAAATAACTTTAGGTTAACCGAAAAGAACAATCAAATCACAAGGAAAAATAAAACAAAAGAACACAACTTCGAAAAACATATTCGAAATACTAGAATCGTAAGCCTCTTGTATTTGGTATTATTTCCATAAATAACTAGTATGATGCGGAAAAGGAAAAACTACTAGTTATACCTTCTAGAAAGACCTCTTGATCTTCTACCGTATTCCTCTTCTAACCTCGGACGTTGTGTGGACAACGATCTACCAAGATGAGAAACCACCAACCACCTTCTTCTCCTCCTAGCTAGGTTCGGCCACAACAAGAGCTTCACCAAGGAAGAAGAAAAACCACCAACCAAGCTCCAAGGGATGCAAGCTTTCTCTCCTTCTTCGTCTTCTTCTCCAAGTAGTATCCGGCCACCACAAGAGTTCCAAGCAAGAGATAAGTTTCGGCCACCATAAAGAGGAAGAAAAGAAGAGGATGGCCGGCCATAATAACTTTCTTCAAGCATGAAGAATTTCGGCGACCACCAATGCTCCAAGGGATGCTAGAGACGAGACTTGTTTTCTCTCCTTCTTCTCCTTCCTTGATCCGGCCACCAACAAAAGCTCCACCAAGAAGATAGGTTTCGTCCATCAAGAGGAGAGGAGAGAAAGGGAAGGGCCGGCCACCATACCAAGGAAAAAAGAGGGAGAAAAATAATAGAGGTTATTTTATGAAGGCACCCTCACCCCTTCTTTTATATTCCTTGGCCTAGGCAAATTAGGAAATTTAATTACAATAAAATTTCCTTAATTCCCTTGACATGATTTAATTGAGAAAAATAAAATAAAATTTCCCCAATTAAACTCTAATGGTCGACCACATCAATGAAGGAATAAATTAGACAAGTTTTAATCAACAAATTAAAACTTCCTAATTTGTTTCCGGAAATTTTAAAAATAAAATTTCTCTTCAAAAATCTCTTCATGGTTGATAAAAAGAAATTTCTATAATTTTAATTTTATCAACATGTGGATAATTTTTAAAGAGAAAATAAAATATCTCACCAATCTAAAAATATAGAAAGAGATCTAATCTCTTTCTTTAATCTTTTGTAGATCTTTTACAAGAGAGATATTTTAATTTTAATTCTCTTTAATAAATTATATCTTCCACATAATAAAAATTAAAATTAAAATTCTTTTTTATTTAATATGGCCGGCCCCCTCTAGCTTGTGTTCAAGCTAGGGCCGGCCACCCCAATTTATACCTAGGCCGGCCCTAGCTTGGTTCCCAAGCTAGCTTGGCCGGCCCCCTTTAGGTGGGTATAGAAGGTGGGTATAGGTGGGTATAGTACTCTATAAATAAGAGGCTACGATAGGGACCGAGAGGAGGAATTGGTTTTGGTCTCCCGATAAAATTAAGCATCCTGTGTTCGCCCCGAACACACAACTTAATTTTATCAATAATAATTCATTCCACTAAAGAACTATTATTGAACTACAGCACCAATCCCAAATTACATTTTTGGGCTCCTTCTTATTATGAGTTTGTTAGTCTCCCTGTGTTTAAGATATCGAATGTCAACTAATTAAGTGAGTTACTGACAACTCATTTAATTAATATCTTAGTCCAAGAGTAGTACCACTCAACTTTATTATCATGTCGGACTAAGTCCACCTGCAGGGTTTAACATGACAATCCTTATGAGCTCCTCTTGAGGACATTATCAACCTAGTATCTCTAGGACACAGTTTCCTTCTATAATCAACAACACACACTATAAGTGATATCATTTCCCAACTTACCGGGCTTATTGATTCATCGAACTAAATCTCACCCATTGATAAATTAAAGAAATAAATATCAAATATATATGTTTGTTATTATATTAGGATTAAGAGTACACACTTCCATAATAACCGAGGTCTTTGTTTCTTTATAAAGTCAGTATAAAAGAAACGACCTCAAATGGTCCTACTCAATACACTTTAAGTGTACTAGTGTAATTATATAGTTAAGATAAACTAATACCTAATTACACTACGACCATCCAATGGTTTGTTCCTTTCCATCTTGGTCGTGAGCTACTGTTTATAATTTATAAGGAACCAATAACATGATCTTCTGTGTGTGACACCACACATCATGTTATCTACAATATAAATTAATTGAACAACTACATTTATCATAAATGTAGACATTTGACCAATGTGATTCTTATTTCTAGATAAATGTTTATACCAAAAGCTAGGCTTTTAGTATACATCCTAACAGTCAACCTATCTTTATGACAAATAAAATTAATAGTTGGTCTGTCTTTGATCAAATATTTGGTCAAAACTTTAGAATTTAAAATAATATTGATTCCTCAAAATAATATCATTTAAACTCACCAACACCTCAAACACCATGAATTTTGTACGCCACATTAGTGTGGACATATACAAATTCAGATATTTGTAAGAGGAGGGTCTTACCCATTAATTATCTTGTCAACATTAAATTACCTCAAACACCATGAATTTTGTATGCCACATTAGTGTGGACGTATACAAATTCAATTGTTTGTAAGAGGAGGTTTTACCCATTTTATTTTGTCAACCTAACTTTATGACAAATAAAATTTCCTCAAACACCGTGAATTTTGTATGCCACGTTAGTGTGGATGTATACAAATTCAAACATTTGTAAGAGGGGGCTTTACCTAGCTTTATGACAAATTAATAGTTGGTATTCTTTGGTCACATAAATAATAGCAGTGACTCCGTTGGGAAGGATACTATTAAATGCGCCTAAGTGTATACCATTACTTGATACTTAGTCCATTAAATAGGATTGTGCCCCTTCAGATGGAGAAGATCACACGCTCCTAAATAATTTCCTATAACCATCCATAATGGAAGTTTTATCTAGTGATCCGCAAACAAACTCATCCGTTGTGGAGGGGGGCACTCAGAGCCAAACGTAAGTTTATTGCATCACTTACAAACCAGTAATGGAGACCATGGAATTTATTTAAAATCCCTCTCCCACTTAGTTATTTAAGGTGAGGAATTTTATCATGCAAGCACACATCACATGCACACACACACATCATAGTAAATAAAAAGCAATAAATATGAAAAAATAATTTTCCAACTATTATGGCCTCTTCCATCACTGTCCTCTGTGTGCTGCCAGCCTTAGCAGTCGTCAAAACTAGCCGCCAACCCTAGGGCTCATGTCGTCGCGTCCATCTAGCTTACTTTTCCGCTGCGCCTCTGGTCCTCAAATAGCACCACACCTCGCAAGGATACGATCCGCGAAAAAATAGAATTTTACATATATCGATTCTATATACCTCAAAAGAATGTACATAAAGTCTAGATCGAACAAAAAAGTAAAATCCTAAAACTAATACAGCTCTTGATGTATCTAATAAGTACAATCATGCACACTCATAAAAATACCCTAGACATGTCCAAGGGTCCAATCACACACAATCACAATAAGCCATAATAGTTGGAGCCTGCAACCATAGAGTTAGCTTATCCTACTATTATCCTGCCTAAATTATGTATGACATGTGCATAATTAAACTAAAACCAAACACACAGAGGCTAACCCCAGCTCTGATACCAATTGATGGTTGCTATACCTGGAGACTGCTCTAGTTCCCCTGTACAAAAATTTTGTACAAGCATAGAACTTTCCTAGCTACCTTTGTGCTCTACTGAATTTCAACTTGGATTATAAACAGAACTTAACATTATTAATCCAAGTTGTCCTTCAGGAGTTAAATTTGGATTGGGAACAATGATTAACATTCTTACTCCAAATTTAACCGATGTGTTCTTATTAAGTTAAACCATATTACAGAAGTTGATCAAATATCTATTTCAAGGATCGACTTCCAGGTCAAACGTGGTAAGGTACATGGCCTTCTTGGGTATGGGAGCATCCAACACTGCCTAGACAAAGCCTTACAAATAAATCAGATATTTAAACTTCTTAAGTAACCCAGGTTTAACTACGAAGACCTCAATAGAAGCACAATATCGTAACATGAAATCGAAATGAAAAATCGATTACAAAAATGATAAATAAAAACCGATAGCCTCTTATGTTTGGTTTTTCAAGATCTATACAAAAGATGAACTAGATATGATGCGGAATTAAATAACTAGTTATACCTTTTGTAGCTTATAGACCTCACGATCTTCTATTGTATTCCTCTTCTTATCTCGGACGTCATGTGGGCGACGATCTACCAAGACGAGAATCACCCAAGCCTTTCTTCTTCCTTCCAAGTTTCGGCCACCAACAATCTCCTAGAGATGAAGAACTTCGACCACTAACCAAGCTCCAAGGGATGCTAAGAAACAATGCCTCCTATCTCTCCTTCTTCTCCAAGCAAGATCCGGCCACCATACAATCTCCAAAAGATGATGCCGTCGGCCACCAAAGAAGAAGAGAAGAGGAAGAGCAAGGGGGGAAGGGTCGGCCACACCAAGGAAGAGAAGAGAGGAATAATAGATGTATTGTTATGAAGTGAGGCACCTCTACCCTCTCTTTTATATTCCTTGGTCTTGGCAAATAAGGAAAGTTTTAAACATAACTTCCTTATTTTCCTTGCAAACAAAAGGGAAATTTAATTACAATTTCCTTTTGTTCTTTTAATGGCCGGCCACCTCATCAAGCTCCAAACAAGGAAAGTTTTAAACACAAAATTAAAACTTCCTTAATTGTCTCCGATAAGAAATTTTAATTAAAAAATTTCTTTCTTTAAATCCCTTCATGGTTAGTTATAAAAGGAAAGTTTTATAAATTAAAATCTCTCTTTTAAAACATGTGGATGGTAACAAAAAGGAAAGTTTTATCAAAAATTAAAATCTTCCTTTAAACTACAAATAAGAAAAAATATCAAATCTTTCTCTTAATCCTTTGTAGAAAACTATAAAAGGAAAGATTTATAATTTTAAAACTCTCTTTTAAAAACCATGGCTTCCACATAAGAAAAGATTTAAAATTTATCAAAAAATTAAAATCTTCTATTTAACTACAAATAAGGAAAGATATCAAACCTTTCTCTTAATCCTTTGTATAAACTATAAAAGAAAAGATTAAATTTTAAACTCCCTTTCAATGTGAATGTGGCCGGCCACCCTTGCTTGGGCTCCAAGCTAGGGCTGGCCACAACTTGAATCCATCTACCTTGGTTTGGTCAGCCCTAGCTTGGGCTCCAAGCTAGGCTTGGCCGGCCACCTTAAGGTTGGTAAGAAGGTGGGCTTTAGGTGGATATAAGACTTTATAATTAAGAGGCTACAATAGGGACCGAGAGGAGGAATTCGTTTTGGTCTCCTGATGAACTTGAGCTTCCCGTATTCGCCCCGAACACCCAACTCGAGTTCATCAATAATAACACATACCACTAAAGAGTTAATATTGAACTACCGCACTGTTAGAGTGTATACTAAATGCCTAGCTTTTGTAAACATTTATTTGCTAAAATAAAAGAATCATATTGGTCAATATCTGCATTTATTTATTAAATGTAATTGTTCAATTAATTTATATAGTAGACAACATGAAGTGTGGTGTCACACTTAGAAGATCATGTTGTCAGTTCTCTATAAATTATAAACAGTTGCTCGCGACTAAGATAGAAAGGAACAAACTATCAGTATAGTCGTAGTGTAATTAAGTATTAGTTTATCTTAACTAATAAATTACACTGATACACTTTAAATGTATTGAGTAGGATCATTTAGGAAAGTTCTTTTTGTACTGACTTAGTAAAAGAACTAAACCTTAGTTATTATGGAAGTGTGTGCTCTTAATCCTAATATAATAACAAGCACATATATTTAATATTTATTTCTTTGATTTATCAAAGGGCGAGGTTTAGCTCGATAAATCAATATGCCCGATAAGTTTGGAAATGATATTACTTATAGTGTGTGTTATTGATTATAGAAGGAATCTGTGTCCTAGTTATCTAGGTTGAGAATGTCCCCAAGAGGAGCTCATAAGGATTTTCATGTTAAACCCTGCAGGTGGACTTAGTCCGACATGACAATAAAGTTGAGTGGTACTACTCTTGGAGCTAGATATTAATTAAGTAAGATGTCAGTAATTTACTTAATTAGTGGACATTCATAATCTTAAACACAGGGAGACTAACACACTCATGATAAGAAGGAGCCCATAATGTAATTTGGGATTGGTGCGGTAGTGCGGTAATAACTCTTTAGTGGAATTTGTTGTTATCGATGAACTTGAGTTGTGTGTTCAGGGCGAACACGGGATACTCAAGCTCATCGGAAGGCCAAAACCAATTTCTCCTCTAGATCCCTGTCGTAGCCTCATTATAGCCTCAAGTCCATCCAAATGTAAGGCTCTTCTTGGTGACCAAGAAGGGGGTCGGACCATTGCTTGGTGACCAAGCAATGGCCGGCCACATCCTCTTTAAAGGGGCTGGCCCTTTGCTTGGTGACCAAGCATGAAGGGGTCGGCCACAATAATTCAAAAAGGGAGGGTTGTTTTGAATTTTTAAAATCTTCTCTTTGTAGAAAAGTATAAGTTTTAAGAGAGAGATTTTAATTTTTTAAAACTTTCCTAATTTGAATTTGGCCACATGTTTTAATAGAGAGTTTTAAAGTTTTAAAACTTTCCTTTTTTGACCATCCTCATGGTTTAAGAAAAAAGGAGATAAGTTTTAAAATTAAAATTTTCTATCATCGTGTTAAAAAAGGAAATTTTATAAGAGAGTTTTTAAATTTTAAAACATGGTTTTAATTTTAGAAACCTTCCTTTTTTAACTCCTACTTTAGGAAAGAGAGCTTGTAAAATTTTATAAGAATTTATCTTGTAAAATTTTATATAAAAATTATTTATTCCTTTCTCTTGTGGGGGCCGGCCAACCTTGCTTGGTGCCCAAGCAAGGTGGCCGGCCATATTAAAATTAAAAATCATCATCCAATTAATTTTGGTGATTGATTCAATCAAGAGAAAAGAAAAAGAAAAATAAAAGGGAAAAGGAAAATTATTAAAATCTTTCCTTATTTGCCTTGGGCAAGTAATATAAAAGAAGGGGTAAGGGGGCTTCATGAGACACAACTCTTATTCCATTGCTTGGGTGATCTCTTGGTGGCCGGCCCTCTCCCTTTTTCCTCTCCCTTTGCTCTCTTCTCCATTATAGTGGTGGTGGCCGAATATTGCAAGGAGGAGAAGTTCTCTTTTGGGTGGTGTTCATCTTGGAGGTTCGTCGCCCACACGACGTCCAAGGCGAGGCGAGGAATACGATAGAAGATCTCGAGGTCATTAGCATACAAAGAGAAGGTATAATTAGCAATTGTTTTCCGCATCATGCTAGTTTTTCTCTTTGTAAGAATTCTAAATACAAGAGGCAATTAGATCTAGTTTTTCGAAATACTTTTTCGAGTTTGTGTTTTCTTCTTTTTTGAACTTGTGTTTCGATTGTTCCTTTTGGTTGACCTAGAGTTATTTAAGGAAATAAATATTAGCTTTCCTTAAAAGGCTTTGCCTAGGCGGTGGTGGTTGCTCCCATATCCAAGAAGGTCATGTGCCTCGCCATGCAGTCCTGGAAGCCAATTTTGGAAATTAATATTTATGGAATTAATAATCTAGGTAGGTTTGAATCAATAGTGTTAAGTTCCGCTTGCGATTCAAATCTAAACCATTAAGAACAGATAAGTTAAATTTGGAATCAATGATGTTAAGTTCCGTCTGCGATTCCTAATTTAACTTCTAAAGAACACAATAGGTTATTTATGGAAAGGTTCGACACTTGTACAAAAATTTTTGTACAGTGGAACCGGTACGTTTTCCTAGAATTAACCAACAATTGGTATCAGAGCTAGGGTTTGCCTCTGTGTATTTTTAGAATTCAAATAGGTTATGCACATGTCATGCATAATTTAGGCAGGAAAATAGTAGGATGTGCTAACTCTTTGGTTGCAGGCTCCAACTATTATGGCTTATTGTTATTATGTGTGATTGGACCCTTGGACATGTTAAGGGCATTATTTGTGTGCATGATTGTATGTATAAAATACAGCAGCAGCTGTATTATTTTTAGAATTTTATTTTTCGATCTAGATTACATGTACATTCCCTCGAGGAATATAGGATCGATATATGTAAAATTCTTTTCTTGTCGCGAATCGGATTCTTGCGAGGCGTGGTACATTTGGAGCACCAGAGGCGCAGCGGAATAAGAAGCAAGATGGATGCGACAACTCGACCCGATGGCAGTGGCTAAAGATGGCAGCAGCTAGGGTTGGAGCATACCGAAGACAGTGAAGGAAAAGACCATAATAGTTGGAAAATTAATTTCCAAATTTATTGCTTTTATTACTGTGATATTTATATGCATGTGATGTATGCTAGCATAGGTAAAAATCCTCAATTTTAAATAACTAAGTGGGAGAGGGATTTTAATAAATCCCATGGTCTCCATTACTGGTTTGTAAGTGATGCAACAAGCTTGCGTGTTGGCTCTGAGTGCCTCCCTCTACAACGGATGGGATTACTTGATCAAATAACCTTTTATTTATATAATTATTTAGGAGCGTGTGATCTTCTCCAACTGAAGGGGCACAATCCTATTTAATGGACTTAGTATCAAGTAATGGTATATACTTAGACACATTAAATAGTATCCTCCCCAACGGAGTCACTGCTATTGTATTGTGTGACCAAAGTAAAACCAACTATTAATTTTATTTGTCATGAAGTTAGGATGACAAGATAATAAAATTAATGGGTCACACCCTCCTCTTACAAATGTTGAATTTGTATACGTCCACACTAACGTGGCAAGCAATATTCACGGTGATTTGAGGTGTTGGTTAATTTAAAATAGTATTGTTTGAGGAATCAATATTATTCTAAATTTAGAGTCTTGACCAAAGTTTTTTTGTGATTCTTAGGATGACTTTCAACCCACTAGCCATTATACTGAAAGAGAACAAACTTACTAGTCCCAATTATATTGATTGGAAAAGAAACCTGGGCATTGTTCTTACTGCTGAAAGCTATAAGTTTGTACTGACTGAGGCTTGCCCTGAAGCACCTGACGGTGACTCTACCCCAGAGGAGATTGAGTATCATAAGAAATGGGTAAATGCTGATGAGATGGCGCGGTGTTACATTTTGGCATCTATGTCAAATGTATTGCAACATCAGCATCAAGATTTACCAACAACTTATGATATAATGAACAATCTCAAAGAACTCTTTGGGCACCAGAGTCGGACTGCTAGGCAAGAGGCAATGAGGAAGTTAATGACAACCACCATGTCTGAGGGGACACCCGTAAGGGATCATATCCTCAAAATGATGGCTTATCTGAATGAAATACAAGTCCTTGGAGGAGAAATCGATGGGGAAACTCAGGTCGATATAATTCTCCAAACGCTACCCAGAAGTTTTGAGCAGTTCCGCCTGAACTATAACATGAACAAAAGAGAGTATACGTTGGCGGAACTTCTGACAGAACTACAGGCAGCAGAGGGAATATTTCATCAAAGTTCTCAGATTCACTATGCTGAAAATGGTTCGACTTCTAAGCCGAAAGGCAAGAAGAAGAAGAAACAGGTCTTTTCAGCGAAGAAGGTAAATAAACCTCAGAGTACAGGACAGAAAGCTGGAATGAAGAAGCCGAAGGGCAAGTGCTTCATCTGCAAGCAGTTTGGACATTGGAAAGCGGACTGTCCTCGTAGGAACCAGAACAATAAAGGTATATCTCATACTCTAGTAGTTGAAACATGTTTAGCGGTGTTATCTACCAGCACCTGGTGTGTAGATACGGGTGCCACTGATCATGTCTGCAATTCTTTGCAGGGGTTCCAGGAAACCCGACGACTAACTGAAGGAAAGATTACCGTCTACATGGGCAATGCTACTAAGGTGGCGGCCGTTACAGTGGGAGACGTCTGCTTATCTTTTGATAGGAATAGAAATTTGATTTTAAGAAATTGTCTTTATGTACCCAGTTTTAGAAAGAATTTAATTTCAATTTCTAAACTGTATTTGGATGGATATTCAATCTCTTTTAGTAACAATGTCGTTATAAAGAGAAATAAGATGATTATCTGTTCTAGTGCATTGGTTGGCAATTTATACACTTTAAATCCAATTTCTCCCACAAAGTAAAATATGGAAATTAATAACACATCTTCTAACTCTAATAAGAGGAAAGAACCTTCGGAAATGAACCAAACATATCTTTGGCATCTAAGGCTTGGACATATTAACTTAAGTAGGATTCAAAGGCTTGTAGCTGATGGACTCTTGGGTTCATTAGAGTTGGAAAATTTTCCAACATGTGAATCCTGCTTAGAAGGTAAAATGACCAAGAGACCTTTTAAGGCCAAGGGGTATAGAGCCAAAGATGCGTTAGAACTGGTTCATTCTGATTTATGTGGTCCTATGTCTATCCAGGCAAGAGGTGGTTATGAATACTTCGTCTCCTTTATAGACGATTATTCAAGATACAGATACATTTACCTAATGCACCGCAAGTCTGAATGCTTTGACAAGTTCAAAGAATATAGGGCTGATGTGGAGAAACGTCTTGGTAAAAGTATCAAGACACTACAGTCTGACCGTGGTGGCGAATACCTCTTTGGAGAGTTTAGGAATTACTTATCAGAAGTCGGGATTCAATCCCAATTGACTGCACCTGGTACACCCCAACAGAATGGTGTGGCAGAACGAAGGAATATGACTCTTATGGAAATGGTTAGATCGATGATGAGTTATTCAGAATTACCAAATTCGTTTTGGGGATATACTTTAGAAACAGCAGTATACATTCTGAATATGGTACCTTCAAAAATAGTTCCTTCTACACCCATGGAATTATGGAATGGGCGTAAGCCTAGTCTGAATCATATCCGGATATGGGGTAGTCCAGCACATGTGCTGAAAGGAGATACTGACAAGTTGGAATCACGTACAGAAGTTTGTCTGTTTGTGGGATATCCAAAGGGAACGAAAGGTGGTTTGTTTTATAATCCTAAAAATTAGAAGATCATTGTTAGCACCAATGCTCGATTTTTAGAAGAAGATTATGTAATGAACCATAAGCCCATGAGTGAAATAGTTCTAGAAGAAATTAGAGAGGACACGTCAACTTCAGTACCAACAGTTCAAGATGAAGTACCACAAGAGACTGCAACACGTGTCACACATGATACACAACCACAGACGGTGCCTCGTCGTAGTGGGAGGGTTGTGAGGCAACCTGAGAGATTCATGTTTTTGGGAGAGTCTTCAGACTTCATCCCAGGTAAACATGAACCTGATCCCCGGACATATGATGAAGCACTCCAAGATATAGATGCAGTATCTTGGCAAAAGGCAATGAATTCCGAAATAGAATCTATGTATTCTAATAAGGTCTGGGAGCTAGTAGAACCACCTGATGGTGTAAAAGCCGTTGGATGCAAGTGGATCTACAAAAGGAAAAGAGGGACAGATGGGAAGGTAGAAACCTTCAAAGCAAGGCTTGTTGCGAAAGGGTATACTCAGAAAGAGGGAATCGACTATGAGGAGACTTTTTCGCCGGTAGCCATGCTTAAGTCTATCCGGATACTCTTATCCATTGCTGCTCATATGGATTATGAGATTTGGCAAATGGATGTCAAGACTGCTTTCCTTAACGGAAGTCTTGAAGAAAACATCCATATGAAGCAACCAGAAAGAGCATCTAGTATGCAAGCTTAATCGGTCCATTTACAGATTGAAGCAAGCTTCAAGATCTTGGAACATCCAGTTTAACGAAGTAATCCAGTCATATGGATTTATACAGTGTCCGGATGAGTCTTGTGTATACAAAAAATGTAACGGAAATGTGGTGGTATTTCTTGTACTATACGTAGATGATATTTTGTTAATTGGCAACAATGTCAAGGTATTATCAAACGTAAGGGTATGGTTGTCCAAACAATTTGATATGAAGGACTTAGGAGAATGTGCACACATTCTTGGATTAAAGTAATAAGGGATCGCAAGAAAAGAATGTTGTATCTATCCCAAGCTTCATATATAGATACGATCCTTGCTCGTTTTAACATGCAGAACTCCAAGAAAGGTTTCTTACCTTTCAGGCATGGAGTAGCCTTATCTAAAGAGATGTCTCCGAAGACGTCAAAGGAGATTGAGGACATGAAGGCAGTTCCATATGCATCGGCCGTAGGAAGCCTTATGTATGCAATGCTGTGTACGAGACCTGATATCTGTTTTGTCGTGGGCATGGTTAGCAGATATCAGAGTAACCCTGGACAAGGACATTGGACTGCTGTAAAGCATATATTAAAGTATCTGAGAAGGACTAGAGATTATATGCTAGTTTACCAAGCAGACGATTTACTCCCTGTGGGTTACACGGATTCGGATTTCCAATCAGATAGGGATAATAGTAAGTCTACATCAGGCTATGTGTTTACTCTAGGAGGTGGAGCCATTGCATGGAGGAGTGTTAAGCATAAATACGTCTCAGACTCGACCATGGAAGCTGAGTATGTGGCAGCCTCTAAGGCAGCCAAAGAAGCTGTATGGCTCAGGAACTTTCTAATGGATTTAGATGTGATTCCTGGTTTGCCCAAGATCATCACAATTTATTGTGATAATAGCGGTGCAGTTGCAAACTCAAAGGAACCACGAGCTCATAAGGCAAGTAAACATATAGAGCGCAAGTACCACCTGATACGAGACATCGTCAAGTGAGGAGAAGTTGTCGTCGCTAAGATTGCATCAGAAGATAACCTAGCAGAACCTTTCACAAAGGCCCTTCCAGCGAAAGCTTTTGATCGGCATGTGGAGGGGATGGGAATCAGATGTAAGGCAACAGATATGGCAGCTTAGTCTTTTAGTATAAGTGGGAGATTGTTAGAGTGTATACAAAAAGCCTAGCTTTTGTAAACATTTATTTGCTAAAATAAAAGAATCATATTGGTCAATATCTGCATTTATTTATTAAATGTAATTGTTCAATTAATTTATATAGTAGACAACATGAAGTGTGGTGTCACACTTAGAAGATCATGTTGTCAGTTCTCTATAAATTATAAACAGTTGCTCGCGACTAAGATAGAAAGGAACAAACTATCAGTATAGTCGTAGTGTAATTAAGTATTAGTTTATCTTAACTAATAAATTACACTGATACACTTTAAGTGTATTGAGTATGATCATTTAGGTAAGTTCTTTTTGTACTGACTTAGTAAAAGAACTAAACCTTAGTTATTATGGAAATGTGTGCTCTTAATCCTAATATAATAACAAGCACATATATTTAATATTTATTTCTTTGATTTATCAAAGGGTGAGGTTTAGCTCGATAAATCAATATGCCCGATAAGTTGGGAAATGATATTACTTATAGTGTGTGTTGTTGATTATAGAAAGAATCTGTGTCCTAGTTATCTAGGTTGAGAATGTCCCCAAGAGGAGCTCATAAGGATTGCCATGTTAAACCCTGCAGGTGGACTTAGTCCGACATGACAATAAAGTTGAGTGGTACTACTCTTGGAGCTAGATATTAATTAAGTAAGTTGTCAGTAATTTACTTAATTAGTGGACATTCATAATCTTAAACACAGGGAGACTAACACACTCATGATAAGAAGGAGCCCATAATGTAATTTGGGATTGGTGCGGTAGTGCGGTAATAACTCTTTAGTGGAATGAGTTGTTATCGATGAACTTGAGTTGTGTGTTCGGGGCGAACACGGGATACTCAAGCTCATCGGAAGGCCAAAACCAATTTCTCCTCTAGATCCCTGTCGTAGCCTCATTATAGCCTCAAGTCCATCCAAATGTAAGGCTCTTCTTGGTGACCAAGAAGGGGGCCGGACCATTGCTTGGTGACCAAGCAATGGCCGGCCACATCCTCTTTAAAGGGGCCGGCCCTTTGCTTGGTGACCAAGCATGAAGGGGTCGGCCACAATAATTCAAAAAGGGAGGGTTATTTTGAATTTTTAAAATCTTCTCTTTGTAGAAAACTATAAGTTTTAAGAGAGAGATTTTAATTTTTTAAAACTTTCCTAATTTGAATTTGGCCACATGTTTTAATAGAGAGTTTTAAAAGTTTTAAAACTTTCCTTTTTTAACCATCCTCATGGTTTAAGAAAAAAGGAGATAAGTTTTAAAATTAAAATTTTCTATGATCATGTTAAAAAAGAAAATTTTATAAGAGAGTTTTTAAATTTTAAAACATGGTTTTAATTTTAGAAACTTTCCTTTTTTAACTCCTACTTTAGGAAAGAGAGCTTGTAAAATTTTATAAGAATTTATCTTGTAAAATTTTATATAAAAATTATTTATTCCTTTCTCTTGTGGGGGCCGGCCAACCTTGCTTGGTGCCCAAGCAAGGTGGCCGTCCATATTAAAATTAAAAATCATCATCCAATTAATTTCGGTGATTGATTCAATCAAGAGAAAAGAAAAGGAAAAGTAAAAGGGAAAAGGAAAATTATTAAAATCTTTCCTTATTTGCCTTGGGCAAGTAATATAAAAGAAGGGGTAAGGGGGCTTCATGAGACACAATTCTTATTCCATTGCTTGGGTGATCTCTTGGTGGCCGGCCCTCTCCCTTTTTCCTCTCCCTTTGCTCTCTTCTCCATTATAGTGGTGGTGGCCGAATATTGCAAGGAGGAGAAGTTCTCTTTTGGGTGGTGTTCATCTTGGAGGTTCGTCGGCCACACGACGTCCAAGGCGAGGCGAGGAATACGGCAGAAGATCTCGAGGTCATTAGCATACAAAGAGAAGGTATAATTAGCAATTATTTTCCGCATCATGCTAGTTTTTCTCTTTGTAAGAATTCTAAATACAAGAGGCAATTAGATCTAGTTTTTCCAAATAGTTTTTCGAGTTTGTGTTTTCTTCTTTTTCGAACTTGTATTTCGATTGTTCCTTTTGGTTGACCTAGAGTTATTTAAGGAAATAAATATTAGCTTTCCTTAAAAGGCTTTGCCTAGGCGGTGGTGGTTGCTCCCATATCCAAGAAGGCCATGTGCCTCGCCATGTAGTCCTAGAAGCCAATTTTGGAAATTAATATTTATGGAATTAATAATCTAGGTAGGTTTGAATCAATAGTGTTAAGTTCCGCTTGCGATTCAAATCTAAACCATTAAGAACAGATAAGTTAAATTTGGAATCAATGATGTTAAGTTCCGTCTGCTATTCCTAATTTAACTTCTAAAGAACACAATAGGTTATTTAAGGAAAGGTTCGACACTTGTACAAAAATTTTTATACAGTGGAACCGGTACGTTTTCCTAGGATTAACCAACACGCACCAATCCCATATTACTATATGGGCTCCTTATTATGAGTGTGTTAGTCTCCCTGTGTTTAAGATATCGAATGTCCATTAATTAAATGAGTTACTGACAACTCACTTAATTAATATCTAGCTCCAAGAGTAGTACCACTCAACCTTATTGTCATGTCGGACTAAGTCCACCTACAGGGTTTTCATGACAATCATTATGAGCTCCTCAAGGGGACATCATCAACCTAGATTACTAGGACATAGTTTCATTCTATAATCAATAACACACCATATAAATAATATCATTTCCCAACTTATCGGGTCTATTGATTTATCGAACTAAATCACACTCTTTGATAAATTAAAGAAATAAATATTAAGTATACGTGTTTGTTATTATATCATGATTAAGAGTACACACTTCCATAATAACAGAGGTATTGTTCCTTTATATAGTAAGTATAAAAAGATACTTCCTCAGATGGTCCTGCTCAATACACTCATAGTGTACTAGTGTAATATATTAGTTAAGATAAACTAATACCTAATTACACTATGACTATTCCAATGGTTTGTTCCTATCCATTTTAGTCGTGAGCTACTATTTATAACTTATAAGGAACTGATAACATGATCTTCTGTGTGTGACACCACACACCATGTTATCTACAATATAAATTAATTGAACAACTACACTTAGCATAACCAATGTGATTCTCTTATTTCAAAATAAATGTTTACAAAAAGCTAGGCTTTTAGTATACATTCCAACATGAAGGCCATTTGAAATCCTAAGAATTACAAAATATTTGGTCAATACTTTAGAATTTAAAATAATATTGATTCCTCAAACAATATCATTTAAATTCACCAATACCTCAAAATATCGTGAATTTTGTATGCCATGTTAGTATGGACGTATACAAATTCAAACATTTGTAAGAGGAGGTTTTACCCATTAATTTTATTATCTTGTCATCCTAACTTTATGACAAATAAAATTAATAGTTAGTTTTTCTTCAGTCACACAAATAATAGCAGTGACTCCTGTGGGGAGGATACTAGTAAATGTGCCTAAGTGTATACCATTACTTGATACTTAGTCCATTAAATAGGATTGTGCCCCTTCAGTAGGAGAAGATCACATGCACCTAAATAACTTCCTATAATCATCCATAAATGAAGTTTGATCTAGTGATCCATAAACAAACTCATCCGTTGTGGAGGAAGGCACTCAGAGCCAACGCGCAAGTTTGAATGCATCACTTACAAACCAGTAATGGAGACCGTGGAATTTAAATAATTCCTCTCCCACTTTATTATTTAGAAATGAGGAATTTTAACATGCACACAAGCACACAAACATAGCACACACATCACAGCATAAAAGGAAATGAATATGAAAACTAATTTTCCAACTATTATGGCCTCATCCATAGTTGTCCTCCGTATGCCGCTAACCCTAGTCGTCGCTAACTCTGGCCGCCGACCCTAGGGTTTATGTCATTGTGTCCTTCTTGCTTCCTTTTTCGTTGCACCTCCCGTCCTAAAATAGCACCACGCCTCGCAAGGATACGATCCGCAACAAAATAAAATTTTACATTTATCGATCCTATATTCCACGAAGGAATGTACATATAATCTAGATCGAACAGAATGTAAAATCTTAAAACTAATATAGCTCCTACTGTATTTAATAATTACAATCATGCACACACATAAAATACCCTCGACATGCCCGAGGGTCCAATCAAACACAAACACAATAGGGCCATAATAGTTGGAACTAGGATGTCTGCAACCACAGAGTTAATCTATTTGCACATCCTACTATTATCCCGCCTAAATTTATGTATGAAAAGTGCATAATTTTGTTAGAGTGTATACTAAAAGCCTAGCTTTTGTAAACATTTATTTTATGAAATAAGAATCACATTTGGTCAAGTGTCTGCATTTATGTTAAATGTAGTTGTCCATTTAATTTATATTGTAGATAACATGGTGTTTGGTGTGACACAGAAGATCATGTTATCAATACCTTATAAATTATAAATAGTAGCTCACGACCAAAATGGAAATGGACAAACCATTGGAATGGTCGTAGTGTAATTTGGTATTAGTTTATCTTAACTATAAAATTACACTAGTACACTTAGAGTGTATTGAGTAGGACCATTTGAGGTTGTTCTTTTTATACTGACTGCATAAAAGAACAGAACCTCAATTATTATGGAAGTGTGTACTCTTAATCCCGATATAACAACAAGCACGTATACTTAGTATTTATTTCTTTAACTTATCAATGGGTGACATTTAGCTCGTTAAATCAAAAGGCCCGATAGGTTGGGAAATAATATTATTTATATGGTGTTATTGGTTATAGAATAAAATTGTGTCCTAGTAATCTAGGTTGATGATGTCCCCAAGATGAGCTCATAAGGATTGTCATGTAAACCCTGTAGGTGGACTTAGTCCGACATGACAATGAAGTTGAGTGATACTATTCTTAGACCTAGATATTAATTAAGTGAGTGTCAGTAACTCATTTAATTAATGGACATTTGATATCTTAAACACAGGGAGATTAACACACTCATGATAAGAAGGAGCCCATAATGTAATTTGAGATTGGTGCGGTAGTTCAATAGTAGCTCTTTAGTGGTATGAGTTATTATTGATGAACTTGAGTTGGGTGTTCAGGGCGAACACGGGAAGCTGAAGTTCATCGGGAGACCAAAACTAATTTCTCCTCTCGGTCCCTATTGTAGCCTCTTATATAAAGCCTTATATACACCCAAAAGCCTAGTCTCTTAGCCCATGCTAGGGGTCGGCTGTTGGTTGGTCCTAGGAAGATCGTACCGGTTCCACTGTATAAAAATTTTGTACAAGTATCGAAATTTTCCTAAACAACCTATTGTGTTCTTTAGAAATTAAATTAGGAATCGCAAACGGAACTTAACATTATTGATTCCAAATTTAACTTATCTGTTCTTAATAGTTTAGACTTGGATTGCAAGCGGAACTTAACACTATTGATCCAAATCCACCTATGTTATAAATTCAATTAAATATCAATTTCCAAAATTGGCTTCCATGTTAAACATGGCGAGACACTAGGCCTTCTTGGATATGGGAGCAACCACCACTTCCTAGACAAAGCCTTTTAAGGAAAGCTAATATTTAATTTCCTTATATAACTCTAGGTTTAACCAAAAGGAACAATCGAATCACAAATTTGAAAAACAAAAAGAAACACAAACTCGAATCACAAATTCGAAACTCTAGAATCATATGACTCTTGTGTTTGGAATTCATACAAAGAAAAACTAATATGATGCGGAAAACAATTACTAGTTATACCTTTCTTTGTAAGCAAATAACCTCTTGATCTTCTACCGTATTCCTCTTCTTATCTCAGACGTTGTGTGAGCAACGATCTACCGAGATGAGAACCACCCAAGCCCTTCTTCTCCAAGCAAGTTTCGGCCACCACCAAGTCTCCAAGAGATGTAGAGGTTCGGCCACCACCACCAAGCTCGAAGTGATGCTAGAAACAAAGCCTCCTTTTCCTCTCCTTCTTCTCCTAGCTAGAACCGGCCACCAAAGACTCCTTCTTGTGTTGATACCGCCGGCCAAAAGGAAGAAGAGAAAGGGAGAAGAGCTTGCTACAATAGCCGGCCACCAAGGAAGAGAGGGAGAGAGAAAAGAATAGAGTTAGCACCCATGAAGGCACCTCTACCTCCTCTTTTATAATCCTTGGCCTTGGCAAATAAGGAAATTTAAATAAAACCTTCCTTAATTCTTTTTCCATGAAAAGGAAAATTTAATTAATATAAAAATCAATTTCCTTTTCTTAAACATTATGGATGGCCACCTACAAGCTCCAACAAGGAAAGTTTTAATAACACAAGAATTAAAACTTCCTAATTTGATTCCGGAAATTTATAAAAAATTTCTCTAATAATTTTTCCCTTCATGGTTGGTTATAAAAGGAAATTTTTATAAATTAAAATCTTTCTTTTAATCAAGTCGATGATTTCCAAAAAGGTAAGTTTTCTCTAAAGTTAAAATCTCCTTTCAATCTACAAATAAGGAAAGATATCAAATCTTTTCTTAATCCTTTGTAGAAACTTATAAAAGGAAATATTTAATTTTAAAACTCTCTTTTATATCATGAACATGGTTACAAAAAAAGAAAGTTTTATCAAAATTAAAATCTTTCTTTCAATCTACAAATAAGGAAAGATATCAAATCTTTTCTTAATCTTTTTTAGAAAGCTATAAAAGGAAAGATTTAAATTTTAAACTCTCTCTTAAAACCATTATATCCACATTAAGAAAAAATTTTAAATAAAAATAAAATCCCTTTTAATATGGCCGGTCAATCAAGCTTGGGCTCCAAGCCATGGTCGGCCATTTAACTTGGCTCAATCCTTTGATCTTGGCCGGCCCTAGCTTGGGATTCAAGCTAGCTTGGCCGGCCCCATTAGGATGGGTAAAAAGGTGGGTAAGGGTGGGTATAATTCTCCATAATTAAGAGGCAACGATAGGGACCGAGAGGAGGAATTGGTTTTGTTCTCCCGATGAAATTAAGCTTCCCGTGTTTGCCCCGAACACCCAACTTAATTTCATCAATAATAATTTATACCACTAAAGAATTATTATTGAACTATCGCACCAATCCCAAATTATATTTTGGGCTCCTTTCTTATTATGAGTGTGTTAGACTCTCTGTGTTTAAGATGTCGAATGTCCACTAATTAAATGAGTTACCGACAACTCTCTTTAATTAATATCTTAGTCCAAGAGTAGTACCACTCAACCTTATTGTCATGTCGGACTAAGTCCACCTGCAGGGTTTAACATGACAATCCTTATGAGCTCCTCTTGGGGACATTATCAACCTAGATTACTAGGACACAGTTTCCTTCTATAATCAACAATGCACACTATAAGTAATGTCATTTCCCAACTTATCGGGCCTTTTGATTTATCGAGCTAAATCTCACTCTTTGATAAGTTAAAGAAATGAATACTAAATATATGTGCTTGTTATTATATTAGAATTAAGAGCACACACTTCCATAATAACTAAGGACTTGTTCTTTTATTAAGTCAGTATAAAAAAACTTTCCTTAAATGGTCCTGCTCAATACACTTAGAGTATACTAGTGTAATTTATTAGTCAAGATAAACTAATACCTAATTATACTACGACTATTCCAATGGTTTGTTCCTTTCCATCTTAGTCGTGAGCTACTGTTTATAATTTATAAAGAACCGATAACACGATCTCCTGTGTGTGACACCACACACTGTGTTATCTACAATATAAATTAATTGAACGACTACACTCAGTATATATAAATGTAGATACTTGACCAATGTGATTCTTATTTCCAAATAAATGTTTATACAAAAGCTAGGCTTTTAGTATATACTCTAACAATCTCTCACTTATACTAAAAGACTATGCTGCCATACATCTGATTCCCAACCCTTCAACATGCCCATCAAAAGCTCTTTCCTTAAGGACCTTAGTGAAAGGATCTACAGGTTATCACCTGATGCAATCTAGGCGGCCACAACTTCTCCTCGTTATATGATGTCTCGTATTGGGTGGTACTTGCACTCTATTGTGTTTACTTGCCTTATGGACTCGTGGTTCCTTCGAGTTTTCTATTGCACCACATATTATCACAATTCATTGTAATAATTTCGGGCAAATCAGGAATCATATCTAAGTCCATCATGAAGTTTTTGAGCCATACATCTACTATGGCTGCCTCAGAGGCTACTATATACTCAGTTTCTATGGTGGATTCTGAAAAATATCTATGTTTAACACTCCTCCATTGTTATGGCTTTACCTCCTAAAGTAAACACAAAACCCCGAGGTTGACTTACTATTGTCCCTATCTGATTAGAAGTCAAAATCCTTGTAACCCACAGGGATCAAATTATCTACCTTGTAAACTAGCATATAATCTCTAGTCCCTCTAAGGTACTTTAATATATGTTTTACGGCAGTCTAGCGTCCCGATCCTGGGTTACATCGATATCTACTTGTTAGGACCTTCGGATGGCTAGAGAGGGAGGGGGGGGGTGTGAATAACCTCCACTAAAAACTCAATCAATTTCCTCACAAAACTTTGTTAGCATAGCGGAAATAAACAAAACAAAAACTGATGCAAGGAAAGAAAACCAACCCACAGCTTACACAAGTATATACGAGGTTCGGGGATAACTTGTCCCTACTCCTCGGCGTGTCCGTAAGGTGGACGATCCCTTGATCTTTCGGTAGATCACACCCCGGACAAATTCCGGCTAAGTATTTCTCCTTCTCGGTGGAGTAACCTCTCCACAAAAGTCACATAATAGATTTGAAAATAAAGCACAATGACTTACAGAGTTCAGTGGCTAAAGAATTGAGCAAATGAACTTACAGCCACGAAGTGAAAAATGCAAAGACAGAAGGAAGCTTCAGCCAAGAGCTCAACACCACCTCTTGCTTGATCGACAGAGAGTTTTTCCAGAACCTTAGCAAACCTCTCTTCTTCCTTCTTCTTATTCTGCTTTCTCACTGTCCCGAATCACTGTCACCAGTGTCGAATCACTGCAACCAACTCAGGCGTCGCCAATCACTCTTCCTTCTCATCTGGTTCTCTGAACTCACACCAATACCTTCCATGGTCTTCACTGGTGTCTCTGAGCTCGAACCAATGAACAAGAGTCAAGCTGTTGCCAACTGATCGCAGTCAGTGAACGTTGATACTCGAATTGCACCACTCGCAGTGAAACACAGCAGAAAGGTCACTTGTTCTTATTCTTCTGGTGTAGCTTAATTTGAAATTAAACATTGGCACGTCACCTGCAACCTGTAACTCAAAAATCTCACAGCAGATGATTTGATCAGGTGAATCAGAAATCGCAGAAACAAACGACTGTTGTGGATCGGTCAACGGATCGATCCATAGCTCTGGACCGATCAGGACTCATCCTGATCGGTCTGTGGACCGATCAGCCTATGGGTGGATCGGTCCACAGACCGATCCCCTATGATTCTGAGTCTTCGTCGCTTGTTACTGATCGGTCGCCAGACTGATCAGATAACCCACAGAAATATTCTGTGTGGTTACTGATCGGTCCACAGACCGATCAGATAACCCACAGAAAGTTTCTGTGTGGTTACTGATCGGTCCATCGACCGATCAGATACCTAAGGTATCACTGGGTCGGTCTGTCGACCGATCCAGACAACCAGAGTATCACTGGATCGGTCAACAGACCGATCCAATGACCCTGTGTTAGTTTTAGAGCTACCAAGCCCTCTCTGACCTAGTCTGGAGAACGAGTTGCCGAGCCCTCTCCGACTTCGTCTGGTCCAGAGAACGAGCTACCGAGCCCTCTCTGACCTAGTCTGGAGAACGAGCTACCGAGCCCTCTCCGACTTCGTCCGGTCCAGAGAACGAGCTACCGAGCCCTCTCTGACCTAGTCCGGAGAACGAGCTACCGAGCCCTCTCCGACTTCGTCCAGTCCAGAGAACGAGCTACCAAGCCCTCTCTAACCTAGTCCGGAGAACGAGGTACCGAGCCCTCTCCGACTTCGTCCGGTCCAGAGAACGAGCTACCGAGCCCTCTCTGACCTAGTCCGGAGAACGAGCTACCGAGCCCTCTCCGACTTGCGTGCCAAGTATCCGTACCTGGACTTTTCCTCTCCACATGATCAACCTTGATCATTAATCAGTCTGAGTTTAGTTAATATCTGATACAAACTTAAATCAGTGTCAACATCAAAACAACAGCCAGGTCAGACTGTATCAACAATCTCCCCCTTTTTGTTGTTTGACAACACGATTTAAGTTTAGATCAGAAATGTTCTTATTTCCCTAACTTTAGAGGAAACAAGATCCTCCCCCAAAGCCAAACGTTCATTTATCAATTTTAGGGGAATCAAGATCCTCCCCCTAAAGCCAAACTTTCATTTATCTCTAAACTTAGTTATTCTCTCCCCCTTTGTCAAACACCGAAAAGGTGCGAATTAGGTAAGAAAACGTTAAAGGACTCCCCCTTAACCCATACTGTCTTTTTCTTAATCCACCTAGAATGCCTTCTAAGTGTATTATAAGATAGTAATAAAGAAATAAGAGACATACAAGACATGGCATATGAACAACATGTTAATAACAAATAACAAGTGAAACATAGAGAAAAATAAGAAAATGAGTAGCATAAATATCTGAAGTCGGCAAATATCCAGGTCAGACATAAATATCCAACAAACAACATCAAAAACATAGACAGTCAAAATGACATCAAAGAACAATGTGTATCAATCAACCTCGTCATCATGAGGAGCATCAGCATCATCAATGGGAGGAAAGGGTCCCTGAGGTGGCATGCCGCTGCTCGAGGATGGATAGCCCGGAAAATCCTGCAGAGGTGGGTATCTGGCCATCCAATCCATAATCGCCTGATGTGTCGCCAACTGCTAACTGCGTAAATCATCATAGCGCTGGTCAATCCGGACGCGCAGCCTGTGAAGTTCAGCAACCAGCAGCTCATCGTGTCGATCAAAGCGACTCTCCAGTGTTGGTGCAGTGAGCACCAGATGATCGAACCTGAGTTTTGATTATGGCAAAGGGCTCAAAGTTAAGTGGTGGTGTTATCTAACAAAGTTCATGGAGCTTGCAGGAAAGTCCTAAGTGATACTTAGGCAAAAGTCCTAACTGCGGTTAGGCAGGTGAAAACCCTAGGGGGTGGTAACCCTAGGTCCTAGGGGGTGGTAACCCTGGGTGGAGAAAAGTCCTAGCTGCGGTTAGGCAGAGGAAAAACCCTAGGGGGTGGTAACCCTAGGTCATAGGGGGTGGTAACCCTATGCGGAAAGTCTTGGCAGGTCGATGGCTTCAGGCAAAAGTCCTAGGGGGTGGTAACCCTAGGAGGAAAGTCCTGGTGTCGCGAACCAGGTGAAAGTCTGGACTAGCCGGGAAGCGGATGTCCAGCAGAAAGTCCGGAAGCGTCGAGTGTCGAGCAAAAGTCCAGTCGATCTAGAGGATCGTACTGGCAACAGGTAAATCTCCTGAGTGGAGTAGGTGAGGACGCGTTCCCCGTAGAGGGAACAGTAGGCGTCGAGTCGACCTAGGGTTTCCGGTAGGAAACCTGAAGTCAGACTCGGACAGTCCGGAGACTGTTAAATACTTCATTTATCATACTTATTGTATTATGTGCTAACTTTGTGCTGCAGGGTAGTGTTTGGGACTAACATATCTTGCAGGTCCAAAGGAGCAACTTAAAGCCTCGGATGAACAGTGTCCAAGGCGCCACCATGGAGCTTGGAGGCGCCTCGGATGCAAGGCTGGAGCTGGCTGCGAGAAGCTGCTCAAGGCGCCTTGATGAACAGTGGAAGGCGCCTTGAACAGATGAAGGCGCCCTGTGAACAGTGGAAGGCGCCTTAAGTCTGTGATAAGATTCGACCAGTTCGCTCCTCATCTCCGCGGCTGACTCGGCTGTTCAAGGCGCCTTGGTGAACAGTAGAAGGCGCCTTGAACACCCTTTATAAGGGGTTTCGACCAGCAGCTCTGAACAAGAACTTCCAAGCTTTCCTTCTTCAACGTGCTGCTAACAAAGTCATTCCGAAGTGCTGTTGCGACATTCCGACGACTCGGAGCTCCAATCTTCTTCTCTCTTAAGTTATCGGTATAAGTTTATTTCAAATACTTTCAGTGTAATTTGTAATATTTGGAATTATAGTTGTTGCCCACCGGAAGCGATCAAGGATCGCGGGCCTTCGAGTAGGAGTCGTCACAGGCTCCGAACGAAGTAAAAATACTCTGTGTCTTTTGTTTTGCTTGTTTTTATTCCGCTGCGTTGTTTTAACTCCGATAAGTTTTACGATAATCGAACGATTTAGCCACGAGCGCTATTCACCCCCCCTCTAGCGCGATCTCGATCCAACAATTGGTATCAGAGCGGGGTCGCTTTGAACTGGTGCAACCACCATTCAAGCATTTTTTTTCGTCGCTTTTTCGTGTTTATAGGTTGAAAATAAAACCGTTTTCAAAAACCATTACGCCTTTCGTTTTTTTTCCCTCCAAAACCGTTTTCAAAAACCTCATTCTCATTTTTTCACCATTGATCGGAATTAGCAAAATATTGCGTTTTCAAAAATTTGAAATAATATTTTTTAATATTATTTTAATAATATTTTATTAATATTTTTTTTGAAGGGATTTTTTTTTCCCCATACCGCACTGCTAATCCAGGATCAAGTCCTGGTACATTTGTTTTTCTCTTCTGTGTGTGCAAGTTTTTTTAAAAAAAAAATGGCCCTTCAAGAAGGCTCTAGCACAACCCGCCCCCCGCTCTTCTCCGGCGAAGACTTTGCCTATTGGAAGAACCGGATGATCTACCATCTCAAGACGCAAGTCGAGATGTGGATCATCATCCAGACCGGTCTCGAGCTACCACTTGACGGCGCTGGAGAACTCGTTTCATGCACTAACTGGGATACCAGCATAAGAAAGAAGGTCGAAGCTGATGCCAAAGCAACCAGTATGCTGCAATGCGGGTTGACAAAAGAAGAACTGAATAGAGTCGGACCATTTTCAAGTGCGAAGCAGCTGTGGAACAAACTAATCGAGCTGCACGAGGGCACGTCAGACGCTAAAGTAAGTAAGCGTGATTTAATTTTTAATAAATTGTATAATATAAAAATGCAGGAAGGGGAGACAGCAGGCCAGCTTCACGCGCGCATCAGGGACCTACTCAACGGGCTTCATGCGATCGGCCAAAGGGTGGAAAACCGCGACGTTATAAGGTATGCGTTAAGCGCCTTTCCGAGGAACACCTTGTGGGCATCCATGGTTGATGCTTACAAGGTGTCTAAGGACCTTTCTTCAATTAATTTAGACAACATGTTTTCCGAATTAGAATTGCATGAGCAGACTAATGCACGCCCGGTCGAGAAAGGTGTTGCTTTGGTTGCAGGTACTAGCAGAACGCGTGAACCGACGTCAAGGCGCAAATCCAAAATAACAGAGGACGAAGACGATGAATCAGACGTAGAAGACGAAGACGAAGTTATTTCCAAGTTGATAAAACTCGTATGGAAGATGTGCAAGTCAAAGAAGGCAATTCAAATGAACACAAAGGACAGATTAGATGTCACCTGCTACGGCTGTAACCAAAAAGGTCACTACAAGCCAGATTGCCCAAACAAGAAGAAAAGAAGAAAGGCATTGAAAGCAACCTGGTCCGAGTCGTCAGACGAATCCGAGACTGACAAGGAAGAAGAACCAACGAGCTTTCTCGCGTTACCGGTGCAGGCGAACATAATTGACGAAATCGAGTCCGAACTCGAGTCCGAAGCCGAGAGCGAGTTAGAAACAGAGTCCGAGCGAAGCCACGGATCCGCATCCGTTTCCGAAGGCCCGATCCCCACTGTAAGTTCTTTTCTCGCCGAAACTCAAATAGATGAATTAAGAAATTTAGTTCCTTATTTTCTTAAAAAATTGGCTAAATCCAACATCCGGGTTAAGTCGCTCCAAAAGGAAGTAATAGCCCTTAAGGAAGCGACTGACTCGAGTTCTTTAACTGAGTCAGTTCAAGTTGGAAGTTCAACTCAAGTCCAACAACTTGAGGAAGAAAATTCCAATTTGAAAACTCAAATGAAAGAACTCAAGGATACGTTAGAACGTTTCACGTTGGGTTCCAAGAATTTGGATCTGATTCTTGGAAAACAGCGTGCCGTTTACAACAAATCCGGACTTGGATTCAAGCCCAAAACTAAATATAGATCATATCTGTCGTTGGTAAATAGAAATAAAAGGAACATAATTCAAGCATGGGTCCCCAAGTCCAACCTCGTTAATCAAGTTAGACTTGGACAATATTGGGTCCCCAAGGATCAGGTCCACTACCTCGATAGACCATATCGAGGCTATGATCCAGGGGGAGCAAGAAGGAAAACAATTTTAATAAATTAAATTCAAAATTCATAAATTAAATTTGAAATTAAATTAAAATCCAAAATTTAAATTTTAAATTAAAATTCGAAATTTAATTAAAATTCAAAAATTCAAAATTCAAATTATAAATTAAATTTCAATTTGAAATTTAATTAAAATTCAAAAATCCAAAATTCAAATTATAAATTAAAATTCGAAATTTAATTAAATTCAAAAATTCAAAATTCAAATTATAAATTAAATTTGAAATTAAATTAAAATTCAAAAATTCAAAATTCGAATTCAAAATTAAATTCAAAATTTGAAATTTAAAATTCAAAATTCAATAGAAGGAGGATCCAGAATAGCTGGCACCCCCAACTAAATTACCCGACTGGGTAACCGAACTTAATCTACCCGAAATGGGTAAACAAGAGTAGACTACCCGGCAGGGTAATTAAGGTTAGATAAAATGGGCTAGGTTTAACTTTACTAACGGTACTGGTGAAGTTTTTGGATGATAGTACGTTAGGGAAGCTTGGGCATCGCATGTCTAGGAAGATATGTCTTCGACCTGGTGCATTTGGCCAAGTGGAACTGACCGAAGCTACCCTTAAATGGATCCTAACTAGTTAGACCAAGTTTTAGTATTAAGTTCAATGGGTAGGACTATTTGGAAAACCTCGAAGACATGGTTACTTTAATGAGTTCCTTGTGACTCACCATAGCCCAGAAGTTTATCCAAAGAATGCTTACTTGTTGAACCCAAAGCTAAACCTGAATCTAACACAAAGTTAAACCAACCCCTTAAACTGAACCTCAATTCATCTCACAACAATTATAGGATTACCTGATTGAAAATTTAGATCGGGTGAGATGACTAAGAAATTAAAACTAAAATTAACTTAAATCAAGTTAATTCAAAATTATTTTAAAAAACTTAATTTCAAAACTATTTCAAAAACTTAATTTCAAAACTATTTTAAAACTTAATTTCAAAATTATTTTAGAAACTCAATTTCAAAATTATTTTGAAAATCTTTTAAAAATCTTTGAAAATTTCTTTTAAAAGTCATTTGAAAATCCTTTAAAAATTGTTTGAAAATCTTTTAAAAATCATTTGAAAATCAATTTCAAAATTATTTAAAAATCATTTCAAAAATATTTTAAAACTTAATTTCAAAATCATTTCAAAAATCTTTTGAAAATCAATTTCAAAATTATTTAAAAAACATTTCAAAAATCTTATGAAAATCAATTTCAAAATTATTTTAAAAACTCAATTTCAAAATTCTTTTAAAACATCATTTCAAAATTATTTGAAAATCCTTTAAAAATTATTTGAAAATCTTTTAAAAATTATTTGAATTTCTTTTAAAAATTATTTGAATTTCTTTTAAAAATTATTTGAAAATCTTTTAAAAATTATTTGAAAATCTTTTAAAAATTATTTTAAAAATCAATTTAAAAATTATTTGAAAATCTTTTAAAAATAATTTGAAAATCAATTTCAAAATTATTTAAAAATCATTTCAAAAATCTTTTAAAACTTAATTTCAAAATCATTTCAAAAATCTTTTGAAAATCAATTTCAAAATTATTTAAAAAACATTTCAAAAATCTTTTGAAAATCAATTTCAAAATTATTTTAAAAACTCAATTTCAAAATTCTTTTAAAACATCATTTCAAAATTATTTGAAAATCTTTTAAAAATTATTTGAAAATCTTTTAAAAATTATTTGAAAATTTCTTTTAAAAATTATTTGAAAATCTTTTAAAAATCTTTGAAATTTTCTTTTAAAAGTCATTTGAAAATCCTTTAAAAATTGTTTGAAAATCTTTTAAAAGTCATTTGAAAATCCTTTAAAAATTGTTTGAAAATCTTTTAAAAGTCATTTGAAAATTCATTTCAAAATTGTTTATAAAATTCTTTTATTCATTTCAAAATCATTTAAAAATTATTTGAAAAATCTTTGAAAAACTTATTTAATAATTATTTGAAAATCTTTCAAAAAGCTTTGAAAAATCTTTGAAAAACTTATTTAAAAAATCCTTTGAAAAATCTTTTAAAATTAATTCAATTACTGTCAAAATATTAATTTAAAAGGATTTAAAAATATTTAATTCTCAAATTCTGATTGCTAATGTTAACTCTAATTAATTTTCAATAAATTCTCAAAAGTTTAGTATTTTCTCATTTGGAACTTAAATTTTCAATATTTTCAAATATGAATTTCGTCTCAAACTCATTCATAAGCTGCACATGTTTGATAATCTAGAATGGATGAGCTGGGATTAGGATAATATAAAGTTCTTTTTATGCTTGTAATCTAAGACCTTAAGAATTTAATTTGGCATTAATTAAGGGGGAATGAACAGAGTCATGCTAGTACTTTAAGGCTAAGCAAATTCCTTTAGGGCTCTGATACCCAATCAAATTAAATAATTTAATTTGACTCATGCTTGGACACCTAAACTCAAAGAATTTATTAAGGCATTAATTTAAAATTTAAATTATCTATGCAACAATTCCTTTCAAACACCTTATGAATTGAGCTGAGTACTTCACCTAAATTTTTTGAAGTCTGAGTACTTAACTATGCTACCCTTTAGGGGGAGCTTAAATTAACTAGACTATTTGTCTCTTCTTAATTCTTTTTGATTTATGTCAAAGGGGGAGAGAAAAGTCAAAGTTAAGAAATCAAGAATGAAAGGGGGAGCATAAACTTTAAATTTTATTTATGCATTGATGCTTCTGGTTAACTTTCATTATTTATTCCTTTATTTAAATGCTATGTTTTACTTAACTTTGAACCAAGATTGCCATAATCAAAAAGGGGGAGATTGTTGGTGCAGTGAGCACCAGATGATCGAACCTGAGTTTTGATTATGGCAAAGGGCTCAAAGTTAAGTGGTGGTGTTATCTAACAAAGTTCATGGAGCTTGCAGGAAAGTCCTAAGTGATACTTAGGCAAAAGTCCTAACTGCGGTTAGGCAGGTGAAAACCCTAGGGGGTGGTAACCCTAGGTCCTAGGGGGTGGTAACCCTGGGTGGAGAAAAGTCCTAGCTGCGGTTAGGCAGAGGAAAAACCCTAGGGGGTGGTAACCCTAGGTCATAGGGGGTGGTAACCCTATGCGGAAAGTCTTGGCAGGTCGATGGCAGCAAAAGTCCTGGGGTGGTAACCCTAGGAGGAAAGTCCCAGTGTCGCGAACGGTGAAAGTCTGGACTAGCCGGGAGGCGGATGTCCAGCAGAAAGTCCGGGAGCGAGAGTGAGCAAAAGTCCGGTCGATCTAGAGGATCGCACTGGCAATAGTAAATCTCCTGAGTAGGACGCGTTCCCCGTAGAGGGAACAGGAGGCGTCGAGTCGACCTAGGGTTTCGGTAGGACAGACAGTCCGGAGACTGTTAAATACTTCATTTATCATACTTATTATATTATGTACTAACTTTGTGCTGCGGGTAGTGTTTGGGACTAACGTATCTTGCAGTGCAAGGAGCAACTTAAAGCCTCGGATGAGCAGTGTCCAAGGCGCCTCCATGGAGCTTAGGCGCCTCGGATGCGCTGGTTGCGAGAAGCTGCTCAAGGCGCCTTGATGAACAGTGGAAGGCGCCTTGAGCAGATGAAGGCGCCAGATCAGATATGATAAGATTCGACCAGTTCGCTCCTCATCTCCGCGGCTGACTCGGCTGTTCAAGGCGCCTTGGTGAACAGTAGAAGGCGCCTTGAACACCCTTTATAAGGGGTTTCGACCAGCAGCTCTGAACAAGAACTTCCAAGCTTTCCTTCTTCAACGTGCTGCTAACAAAGTCATTCCGAAGTGCTGCTGCGACATTCCGACGACTCGGAGCTCCAATCTTCTTCTCTCTTAAGTTGTCGGTACAAGTTTATTTCAAATACTTTCAGTGTAATTTGTAATATTTGGAATTATAGTTGTTTCCCACCGGAAGCGATCAAGGATCGCGGGCCTTCGAGTAGGAGTCGTCACAGGCTCCGAACGAAGTAAAAAATACTCTGTGTCTTTTGTTTTGCTTGTTTTTATTCCGCTACGTTGTTTTAACTCCGATAAGTTTTACGATAATCGAACGATTTAGCCACGAGCGCTATTCACCCCCCCTCTAGCGCGATCTCGATCCAACATCCAGCTCGGCGATCTGCCAGCGCAGATCAGGATCGGCCTCTCCATCGTCAGCAGTAGGAGGAGCAACAACAGGAGCAGCTGCAACCTGTCGTGGAGGTCCCCGTGGTAACTCACCTAGAGCTCTCCCATCCTTCCACCGAACATCCCCATTTTGTCCTATGATGTCAGACTTGGAAAATGCCCGTTTCCCAAGTCTGCAATCTTGCCTGACCATCTTGACTATTCTACCCTTGGAGACATCAATCTGAAGGGTCTCGAGCCAATCTGTAATTATATGCCCATAAGGCATATAAACAGTGAAGCTGTTTGGCTTGCTATAGGAGATGATCGAAGAGTAGATGCTGGACATAATGTCAAAGTCGAGACACCGACGCAATCCATAAAGCATCAGGCAATGATACGGTCGGATCTCAGACAATGGTTTAGATGTGATCGGCAGAAGGCAGTTCGTGATAATTTTAAAAAGAATGTAATCTTGAGCAGACAATCTCAAGGCTGCAAAAGTAGGGAAATCAACGTCTAACTCATCAAGGCCACCCGGTCTAGGATGTCTGAAGAAGTACTCATAAATATCGTCAGATGAGACATCAAAGGGTGGAGGTAAGGGGTCTGGTAGGTCAGGATATATCGAAAAGACATTTCTGGAACACCTCCGGCAACCTAGATAGTCAAAGAAAGCTGAAAAACTGAAATCAAGAGTCTGCTTAGCAACTTTTGTTTTATAACTTACATCACTAGTTTGATGAATATTGTTATAAAACTCATATACTAAGTCATAGTTGATATCTCGTTCTAGGTAGACAAGTGAATCAAGTTTGTAGTAGGCGATGATTTCTGACACGGTTGGACAAAATTCGTCCATGAATTTTTGATCCACAGACCTACAAGGGAGTAATTTAAAGGTTCTTTGTTTAAAAGTTTGTTCAAAATGGTGGTTTGGGAATCCCCCGGAGACTGATGGTTGAGGTCGAGAGTGAGCCTTAGACTTAGACTTTTCAGGTGACTTAGAGGTCCCCTCACCTACTTGTTTCTTCCTAAGGTGTTACAATGGGATCCAATAGGGGAAATAAGTGAGCACCGGAGCCACCAACACCCAAAACAGAAAGCACAAATATGGTGAGAAATGAAACAGAAATGCCAAGTTCTAGAGAAGTAAGGATTTACCTTGGTGCCATCGAGCTTTGGCTAGGGCTTCGGGTAGGGTTCCGGCGTGAAAAGAGGAGAGAAGAGGTGAGGTGTAGGGAAGAGTCGGCTAGGGCTTTCGCGTGAAAGGGGAAAAGAAAGGATCGGGAAGATTTAAAGGAGATGGGTGTACAGGTGATGAAATGATCGGACGGCTGTCCGATCAGGAGGTATTAAGAATCTCCTGATCGGTCCCTGGACCGATCCAGAGACACCCTGATCGGTCTATAGACCGATCAGGAGATGATCAGCAGTCGCTGATCGGTCCCTGGACTGATCAGGGAACCTTCTGATCGGTCAGTAGACCGATCAGAAGGCACTCAATTGTTAGTTAGAGCCCTAGAGCCAATCATTTGATGATTGTGTGGACTCATTGTATCATATTCTTGTATATTAATAAAGGCATTTGTTTGGTTATTATACTTATTTGTATTAGTGCCAAATAGACTAAGTATAATAGTGTCCTTGAGTAGAAGATTCATACCTATATCAATCGATTAGTTGAATTGATAGTGAGATGATATAGGGAACACTACTCTAAATCATTCCTAGTCGAGTATTAACATTCAGGGACAATGTTAATGCAATAAGACTAGCATGTAGGTCAGCTCGATGACTTGATCTCACAAGTCATAGATATAGAGATATCAAGCCGATACATGGGTATACATTGGAGAATGTATACTGAATGACCCGCCATGAGAAAGTATCATGGATCGTTATATGAGTGTCATATACTTTCTCATGTGACTATTAGTATGACTATTAGTCCTTAGACCTGAAGTCACCATGGATCCCTACATAAGGAGTTATGTACTTTAGTTTCGTCAAACGTCACCCGTAACTGGGTGGACTATAAAGGCGATTACTGGGTATATAACAAATTATGCAGAGGGATGTGAGTGATGTAGATGGGATCTATCCCTCCCATATGACGGGAGCGACATCGGTATTCTTGATAGAGTGAGACCACTAAGTGCATGGCCATGCCCAAATGAGTCAACATTAGATGTTGAGCTCATTTGATCGAGTGAGTCTACTTGGAGTTCAAGATTTAGATTGATTAGAGGATGACACGGTCTATGCCTCACATTGATCAATCTAGATATCTAGGATAGAAGGACACTTGTCATATATTGTGAGGAGTCACAATTAGTAGTCACAAGGTGATGTTGGATCTCGACATTTCTTGTAACTTGGGTAGTAATGATGTGTTGCTAGATACCGCTCATTACTTATGCTCCTAAATGGGTTTAGGGCATTGCCAACGTTACAAGAACCTATAGGGTCACACACTTAGGACAATTAGATGGAGATTAGGTTCATATGATGAACCAAGAGGATTAGATTCATTTGATGAATCAAATTGGATTAAGAGTAATCCTAATTGGGCTAACTTGAGTTCGACTCAAGTTGATTCATGTGTTCAATGAGTCTAATTTAGATTTTGACTCATTGAATCAATTTAATTTAATGAATTAGATTCATTATATTAAGTTGACTCGAATCGAATGGTTAGATTAGATCAACCATGGTAGAGATTGAGTCAAGTTTGACTTGACTAGAGAGGAAGAGGAAGAGTCAAGTTTGACTTGACTCTTTGCCACATCATGAGTGAGGTGGCAAGATGTGGACCAATAGTGTTGCTCCACATCATCTTGCTTTGCCACCTCATGGAGGTTACAAGCCTCCATTGCATTTAATGTGAGTTGGTCACATTAAATGAGTGGAGGTTACTCATTTGCCACATCATTGTGAAGTGGCAAGATGTGGACCAATGGTAATGGTCCACATCATCATGGGTGCCACCTCATGGAAGTTACAAAGCCATTTTCTTAATAACTTCACATTAATTGCATTTAATGGGGAGTTACACATGATAGTGGCCGACCACAATTTTGAATGGGATGATTTGATTTTCATTTTCATTCATTCTAGTGTGCATTATTCTTCCTTCTTCCTCAAGCTCTCCCTCTCCCTCTCCTCCTTGCTTGGCCGAATCTCACCAAGGTGCTAGCACACCTTTGTGTGAGATTTTCTCCACCTACGTGTCCGTGTGGATACTTCTAGAGGACCGACACTTGACGGTCTAGAGATCTGGCAATTCCTTGGACGAGCGGGAACGCGAAAGGGCACGCTTCAAGGTATATTTCTTAACACATAGATCTAGGAGTAGATCTAAAATTTTGAAACTCGTACTCGTATTTTTCGTTCGGTTTTTCCTTGCACGGATCTACGGCTTTGGGTGATTCGGGGTTTCCGCAACGCGAAAAGCGGTTTTCGCGGCCCGAAAAACCCAACAGTGGTATCAGAGCCACGTGCAAGGCTTATACGAGTTTGTTTTTGGTTTTATGAAAACTAAAGCTTCTGTGAATTTTCTGTAAATTTAAGTTTTTATAGTTTTTATGGGTAATTTTTCCGTAGAAGCGAAGCACAAGTGTCTCGGCACTTGTAGGCTTCGGCTACCGGAAAGATTTTTCCAAAACGGCTTCGTTTCGCCCCAAAATTTTTTGGGACAGCGGGCTTGGGTGCCATTAGATCGCTTAGGAGCAACTCGCGATCGTTAGATCGCGGGTAGGGGTACTGCCCCTAACCCCGCAAGGGGATTTGCTCCGCGATTGCACCCGAAATCGCTAAAAACGAACACGCCGGGAAGATTTTTTCCGAAACGGCAATGTCTCGGCCCAAATCGTTTTGGGACAGCGGGTTTAGGCGCTGTTGGATCGCAAAGGAACCCTCGCGATGGTTAGATCGCGGGTAGGGGCTCTGCCCCTGGCCCCGCAAGGGGATCCGTTCCGCGATTGCGCCCGAAACCGCTAAACAGGTCCGCCGGGAAATTTTACTCGTAAAAATTGTAAAAATTAATTTTAAAATTATAGAAAATTATGAAAATATATAATTTTGAAATATATATTAATTTTGTGATAGTCATGGCCCAAAACCCAATATGATTGGATTGTGTTATAATTCATAATACGGCCTGCGTGCCGTTATGTGTTTGCGCGTGTTGTATGTTTTTATTTTTTCCGCGACCTGCGCGTCGTGCCTTCTCTTATATTCTTGTTGTAAATTAGATTTAGACTCGAATGTAACTCGAGTTTCAAATTGTAATGTACAAATTGGAGCGGTGGAGGGTCCACACGAGACGGAGTTCCGAGGCGGGCACAAGCAACACAAGGTGGTCAAAGGGAGGAGCTTGGAGAAGCTGTTGACCCTAGGTTGACCATTCGATCTTCTCATTGGCTTGAGAAGATCGTAGTAGGGCCATGACTAAATCACAAATAGATTAATTAGTTAATTGCTTATGTATATGACGCATGTTTAATAAGTAATTAATTAATTAGTGTCTTACGATTAGATTAGATCTAAGTCGTGAACATGATGCACCCTTGCGATTAGATTAGATCTAAGTCGTGAACAAGATGCATTCTTTTCGATTAGATTAGATCTCGATCGAACCAACTCTAAATGCCTAACCGTGCCGTGATACCTATCACTACCTCGATCACATGTATTGTTGAATCTGCCAAAGCAGAGCAATACATATTATCTTGGTAGGGTACGGAGGGACAATCTTGGTCCCGCCTATCAACGCATGGGTGAATACAAACTCAATTAGATTGAGTATTCCTAGTTACTCGGTTGGATCGAGTCAACTATAGGCATTATTCCAACGGTTGGAAAAGATAGGTCAAAATCACATCTATATTAACTCTCGGGCGTATTAGCCAAAGCTAACTCGAGTTTTAATATAAATGCGGATATTGATTTCATAAACAAGAGTTGCATAGAGATGTAATTGGTAATCGTTACCTACCGATCATACTAAGCCTTGGGCGTATTAGCCAAAGCTAACTCAAGGGTTAGTATGATGTGGATCTTGTCCCATAAGAATTATAGAATTCAGTGGGAGCATCATTTAATTAAAGGCCTAATTAAATTATTTTAAAAGAATATGATATTTATTTCTGTAAATTTTCTGTTGTAGATAACCATGACGTCGAATACGAACTCTTTCTCCCTGCGTTCTGTCCTTAAGAAGGACAAGCTCAGCGAGCAAATTTCTGGTGATGCACAGGAACACGAGAATAGTTCTCACTCGGAGCGTAAAGCATGCGTTGGGCAGCCATTCGGAGGCTCCTCTTGCCAACGCCGAGCTGACCGGGATGCTTACAAGAAGCATCAAGATGACGCATTAGATGTGTCCTGTCTTATGCTCGCGACCATGAACTCTGAGCTTCAGAAGCAACATGAGTTGATGGGTGCTTACGATATGGTTGAACATCTTTGTCACCTATATCAAGGACAAGCAAGGCACTGGAAGAGGAACTCCAAAGAATACCTGGAAGATCTTAAGAAGAAGAGAAATAAGATTTCTACTTCATGTATACATGTTATAGAAGTCAACCTCTCTATTTCTTCATCGTGGGTATTAGATACCGGATGTGCTTCGCACATTTGTACTAATGTACAAGCGCTGAGGAATAGCAGGGCATTGACGAAGGGTGAGATAGACCTACGAGTAGGCAATGGAGCACGGGTTGCTGCTATTGCTGTAGGAACTTACTATCTATATCTTCCTTCTGGGCTTGTACTAGAATTAGATGATTGTTGTTATGTGTCTGCCTTGACTAAGAACATAATTTCTGTTTCTTGTTTGGACAAGAAAGGATTTTCGTTTATAATAAAGAACAAATGTTGTTCCGTCTACTTAAACGATATGTTCTATTGTAGTGCACCTCTGATAAACGGACTCTATATTCTAGACCTCGAGAGCCCTATCTATAACGTAAATACCAAGAGGTTCAAGTCTAATGACATGAACCAAATCTATATCTGGCACTGTCGCTTAGGTCATATAAATGACAAGCGCTTATCCCAGCTCCATAAGGATGGTTTGCTGGACTCATTTGATTTTGAATCATATGAGATATGCGAGTCATGCCTAAGAGGCAAGATGACCAAGACTCCCTTTAGTGGGCACAGCGAGAGAGCGACTGATTTGTTAGGACTCATACATAGTGATGTATGTGGCCCTTTCAATGTCGCTGCTAGAGGCGGTTATAGGTACTTCATCACATTTACTGATGATTTCAGTAGATATGGTTATGTGTACTTGATGACACATAAGTCTGAATCCTTTGAAAAGTTCAAAGAATTCAAGAATGAAGTACAGAACCAGCTTGGCAAGAGTATTAAGATACTTCGATCCGATCGAGGTGGAGAATACCTTAGCCATGAGTTTCGTGACTACCTAGCTGAGTGTGGGATTCTATCCCAACTCACTCCTCCTGGAACACCACAGTGGAATGGTGTATCCGAAAGGAGGAATCGTACCCTATTAGATATGGTACGATCTATGATGAGTCACACTGATCTTCCGACATACCTTTGGGGCTATGCTCTAGACACGGCAGCTTTTATACTCAACCGAGTTCCATCCAAGGCCGTGATAAAGACACCATATAGGATATGGACTGGGAGAGATGCCCAGGTGTCTTTCATGAGGATTTGGGGTTGTGAGGCTTACGTACGACGTCAAGTTTCAGACAAATAAGGACCCAAATCCGACAACTGCTATTTCATTGGATATCCCAAGGAAACTAAGGGATATTACTTCTACATTCCCAGTCAGCATAAGGTAGTTGTGGCAAAGACTGGGGTCTTTCTAGAAAGGGATTTTGTTTCTAGAAAGACTAGTGGGAGCACGTTCGATCTTGAAGAAGTTCAAGATGTGAACAATAGCACTGACGCCTCGATGGAAATTGAACTGGAACCACAAAGTGTTGTGGAAGATGTTGTTCCACAAGGAGTTGAGGAACAACAACCAGTTCAAGTAGACATACCTCTTCGCAGGTCTGATAGGGTACATTGTCAGCCTGAGAGATATTCATTTCTCTTGTCTGACCATGATGACGTTGTGCTCATAGAGGATGAGCCTACCACCTATCAGGAAGCTGTGATGAGACCAGATTCTGAGAAATGGCTAGAGGCCATGAGATCCGAAATGGAATCCATGTACACTAACCAAGTATGGACTTTGGTTGATCCACCTGAAGGGGTAAAACCCATTGGGTGTAAGTGGGTCTTTAAGAGAAAGACTGACATGGATGGACTTATCTATAAAGGTCGCTTGGTAGCTAAAGGTTTCAAGCAGATTCATGGTATTGACTATGATGAAACCTTTTCTCGATGCGATGTTTAAGTCCATTCGGATCATGCTTGCTATTGCAGCTTACCACGATTACGAGATCTGGCAGATGGATGTCAAAACCACGTTTCTGAATGGAAACCTACTCGAGGATGTGTACATGACACAACCTGAGGGTTTTGTAGATCCACAGCATACTAGCAGAGTATGCAAGCTGCATAGGTTCATTTATGGACTAAAGCAAGTTTCTCGGAGCTGGAATCTTCGATTCGATGATGCAATCAAACAGTTTGGTTTCATCAAGAACGAAGATGAGCCTTGTGTCTACAAGAAGGTTGTAGGTGATATAGTTGTCTTCCTCATATTGTATGTGGATGACATACTACTCATTGGGAAGGACATCCCTATGCTTCAGTCTGTCAAGACCTGGCTAGGGAGTTGCTTCTCAATGAAGGACTTAGGTGAGGCATCCTGCATTCTAGGGATACAGATCTATATAGATAGATCTAAGAGATTGCTTGGCCTAAGTCAGAGTACATATATTGACAAGGTACTCCTTCGGTTTGCCATGCAGAACTCCAAGAAGGGATTTCTGCCGATGTCACATGGTGTGAGTCCTTCGAAGACTCAAGGTCCCTCTTCTAGAGAGGAGAGAGACCGCATGGATCAGATCCCTTATGCCTCAGCCATAGGATCGATCATGTACACCATGTTATGTACTCGACCTGATGTCTCGTATGCTTTGAGCATGACGAGCAGATACCAGTCAGATCCAGGTGAAAGTCACTGGATAGCGGTCAAGAATATTCTTAAGTACTTAAGAAGGACTAAAGAATATTTCTTGATATATGGAGGCAATGATGAGCTAGCGTAAAGGGTTATAGTGATGCCACTTCCGGACCGATCAGGATGATTATCGATCGCAATCGGGGTTCGTGTTTAGCATTAATGGTGGTACTGTCAGCTGGAAGAGTTGAGCAGGATACAGTAGCTAATTCTACAACAGAGGCAGTTTGGATCCGCAAGTTCATCACTGAACTTGGGGTGGTTCCTAGCATCGCTTACCCAGTTGAGCTCTATTGTGACAACAATGGAGCTATAGCACAGGCGAAGGAACCTCGCTCACACCAGCGGACCAAGCACATACTACGGCGTTTCCATCTCATTCGAGAGATTATCGATAGAGGAGATGTGAAGATTTGCAGAGTACCTACAGAGGCTAACATCGCAGATCCCTTGACCAAGGCTTTGGCACAGAGAAAGCATGATGGTCACACTAGGTCATTAGGCCTTAGAGCCTATACTGATAGGAACTAGTGCTAGTGGGAGATTGTTAGTTAGAGCCCTAGAGCCAATCATTTGATGATTGTGTGGACTCATTGTATCATATTCTTGTATATTAATAAAGGCATTTGTTTGGTTATTATACTTATTTGTATTAGTGCCAAATAGACTAAGTATAATAGCGTTCTTGAGTAGAAGGTTCATACCTATATCAATCGATTAGTTGAATCGATAGTGAGATGATATAGGGAACACTACTCTAAATCATTCCTAGTCGAGTATTAACATTCAGGGACAATGTTAATGCAATAAGACTAGCATGTAGGTCAGCTCGATGACTTGATCTCACAAGTCATGGATATAGAGATATCAAGCTGATACATGGGTATACATTGGAGAATGTATACTGAATGACACGCCATGAGAAAGTATCATGGATCGTTATATGAGTGTCATATACTTTCTCATGTGACTATTAGTATGACTATTAGTCCTTAGGCCTAAAGTCACGATGGATCCCTACATAAGGAGTTATATACTTTAGTTTCGTCAAATGTCACCCGTAACTGGGTGGACTATAAAGGCGATTACTGGGTATATAACGAATTATGCAGAGTGATGTAGATGGGATCTATCCCTCCCATATGACGGGAGCGACATCGGTATTCTTGATAGAGTGAGACCACTAAGTGCATGGTCATGCCCAAATGAGTCAACATTAGATGTTGAGCTCATTTGATCGAGTGAGTCTACTTGGAGTTCAAGATTTAGATTGATTAGAGGATGACACGGTCTATGCCTCACATTGATCAATCTAGATGTCTAGGATAGAAGGACACTTGTCATATATTATGAGGAGTCACAATTAGTAGTCACAAGGTGATGTTGGATCTCGACATTTCTTGTAACTTGGGTAGTAATGATATGTTGCTAGATACCGCTCATTACTTATGCTCCTAAATGGGTTTAGGGCATTGCCAACGTTACAAGAACCTATAGGGTCACACACTTAGGACAATTAGATGGAGATTAGGTTCATATGATGAACCAAGAGGATTAGATTCATTTGATGAATCAAATTGGATTAAGAGTAATCCTAATTGGGCTAACTTGAGTTCGACTCAAGTTGATTCATGTGTTCAATGAGTCTAATTTAGATTTTGACTCATTGAATCAATTTAATTTAATAAATTAGATTCATTATATTAAGTTGACTCGAATCGAATGGTTAGATTAGATCAACCATGGTAGAGATTGAGTCAAGTTTGACTTGACTAGAGAGGAAGAGGAAGAGTCAAGTTTGACTTGACTCTTTGCCACATCATGAGTGAGGTGGCAAGATGTGGACCAATAGTGTTGCTCCACATCATCTTGCTTTGCCACCTCATGGAGGTTACAAGCCTCCATTGCATTTAATGTGAGTTGGTCACATTAAATGAGTGGAGGTTACTCATTTGCCACATCATTGTGAAGTGGCAAGATGTGGACCAATGGTAATGGTCCACATCATCATGGGTGCCACCTCATGGAAGTTACAAAGCCATTTTCTTAATAACTTCACATTAATTGCATTTAATGGGGAGTTACACATGATAGTGGCCGGCCATAATTTTGAATGGGATGATTTGATTTTCATTTTCATTCATTCTAGTGTGCATTATTCTTCCTTCTTCCTCAAGCTCTCCCTCTCCCTCTCCTCCTTGCTTGGCCGAATCTCACCAAGGTGCTAGCACACCTTTGTGTGAGATTTTCTCCACCTACGTGTCCGTGTGGATACTTCTAGAGGACCGACACTTGACGATCTAGAGATCTGGCAATTCCTTGGACGAGCGGGAACGCGAAAGGGCACCCTTCAAGGTATATTTCTTAACACATAGATCTAGGAGTAGATCTAAAATTTTGAAACTCGTACTCGTATTTTTCGTTCGGTTTTTCCTTGCACGGATCTACGGCTTTGGGTGATTCGGGGTTTCCACAACGCGAAAAGCGGTTTTCACGGCCCGAAAAACCCAACATCAATAGCGTACCAAATTGTCCTGATCGGTCCCCGGACCGATCAGGGAACTACCTGATCGGTCTGTAGACCGATCAGAAACTGATCAGTAGCGGGCTCTCCATGCCAGGCTGACCTGATCGGTCCCCAGACCGATCAGATTACACACAGAAGGGTGGAGAGATCGGTCCGTAGACCGATCAGTGTCTGATACTTAAATTTTTCAGTAATTTCAGTAACTGAAACTCGTAGAGATGTACGATAATTCGTAGAAGTGTTTCCAGGAAAACTTACAAGTTCAGTATCTAGAACCTGGAGAATCTACAAGCATAACTATTTCCTAAAAATTATGGTCTGAAATTGTTTATAGCTCGAAAATTTCAGACATTCAGAAAACAGGCAACTTAAGGCCTGAAAACTGAAATTTTCGACTAGTTATGTTCAGTTTCAAGTTTGTCAAAATATAACCAACTTGCTATCATTCTTTCAAGGACTTGTCCTAGTTTCAATCAAAATCATGAAAAGTATCGTTCAAATGTATCAAACAGTCCATCAACCAAAGTTACATAATTTCTAGGTTAAGGTCCAACCAAGTTTCCTTGGTTGGAATATATGAGCAAGATCTAGGAACCAAATACACATGAATTATGTAATGGTCTTCCCCATACTCAATTTATGTCTCTTCAACCTAATTATTCAAGGGATGGATGATACATTTTGAATAATTCGGCTGATCCTAGCATCTCACCCCATTTCTAGCAAACAAAATAATTTGTTAAACCTTATAGTTTGTGTGAGATGTTCCCATGTTGCCCAAATTAATTTCCCAATTTATCTTGTTGTTTTAATTGTCCTTATTGATCATGATGGGGTCCTAATGGCTTATTAAGCCAAACACATTCCCAATTCTCTTCTCAAATGACTAAATTCATTTTCCGGAAGAGGTTTGGTGAAAATATCGGCTAGGTTTGACTTTGACTCAATATATGTGAGTGCAATGTCTCCCCTAGCTACGTGATCTCTAATGAAGTGATGACGCACTTCAATATGTTTGGTCCTTGAATGATGGACTGGATTTTTTGTTAGGTTTATGGTGCTGATGTTATCACACAACACTTGCACTCTCTTATACGAAAGTCCATAATCTTCTAGAGTGTGGATCATCCACAACAATTGTGATACACTCTCTCCCATGGCAATGTATTCAGCCTCGGTTGTGGAGAGAGCAACGCAATGTTGCTTCCGACTTGACCAACTAACCAATGATGAACCTAAAAATTGGCAACCCCCACTAGTGCTTTTCCGATCCAATTTGCACCCAGCATAATCGGAGTCGGTATAGCCTATCAAGTCAAAAGACTCCGTACGAGGGTACCATAGACCTACTCGAATCGTGCCCTTAAGATATCTCAGAATTCTCTTGACTGCAATTAAATGAGATTCCTTGGCACAGACTTGATATCTAGCGCACATGCCCACAGCAAAAAGTATGTCTGGTCGACTAGCTGTGAGATATAGAAGACTACCGATCATGCTTCTATATTGCGTTAGATCAACTGGTTTTCCATTCTCATCATTGTCAAGGCGAGTGTTTGTTGCAATTGGAGTGGATACTTCCTTAGAGTCACTCATTTTGAATTTCTTGAGCATCTCTTGAGTGTATTTTGTTTGATGGACATAAATGCCATCTCGAGTTTGTTTGATTTCAAGTCCAAGGAAGAATGTCAATTCTCCCACCAGGCTCATCTCAAACTCACTTTCCATGTGAGTGATAAATTCATTCAAATAGCCCTTGTTGTTTGAGCCACAAATTATGTCATCGACATACACCTGGGCTACAAATATGTTTTCACCATCTCTATGCAGAAATAGTGTTGGGTCTATTTGACCTCTTACAAAACCCTTTTCTAATAAGTAAGTTGACAACCTTTCGTACCATGCTCGAGGTGCTTGTTTAAGCCCATAAAGAGCTTTCTTGAGCTTGTACACGTGGTTTGGAGCTTCGGTATTCACAAACCTCGGTGGTTGTTCAACATAGACCTCTTCTTTAATGAAACCATTTAAGAAGGCTGATTTAACGTCCATTTGATAGAGCTTGAAGCCTCTATGTGCAGCAAAGGCTAGCATTAAACGAATGGACTCTAATCGAGCCACAGGAGCATAAGTCTTATCATAATCGAGGCCTTCGACTTGACTATAGCCCTTGGCTACAAGTCTTGCCTTGTTTCTTACTACTTCTCCCTTTTGGTTTAACTTATTTTTGAAGACCCATTTGGTTCCAATAATGGTGGTCTTCTTAGGTCTAGGAACTAAGTCCCACACTTGGCTCCTTTCAAATTGACCTAACTCATCTTGCATAGCTATGATCCAATCAGGATCGTGCAATGCCTCATCAACTAATTTTGGTTCAATTTCTGAGATCAAAGCGACCTCATTAGACTCATTTCTGAAGAATGATCTAGTCCTAACCCCTTGTTGAATGTCTCCCACAATCTGGTCTTGGGGATGACTAGAGGCTATCCTAGATTGCCTTGGTGTTGACGGTGCCTCATGAGTGATCTCACTAGACACAGGCAAGGGCTCAGTATCAGGTAAAGGATCAGACTGAGCCCTCTCTTGCCTTTGCTCATCGTCATCGGAGTCAGCCTCGACTCTTTCTATGTTTTGATCATTTAAACTTAGATTTCTAAGTTCAAATTGAATTTCTCCTACATCCTTTAATTGATCATTTGATTTAGGGATTTCTTCAAATGCTACATCTGAGGACTCTTCAATCAATTTAGTCCTACTGTTGTAGACTCGATAGGCTTTGCTGGTGAGAGAGTATCCCTTCGTCAGCCTTAGCCGTGAATTTCCAAGATGATCCTTGGTGTTCAAGATAAACACCTTACAACCAAACACCCTAAGATGTTTAATTGTAGGGGGTTTCCCAAACCAAAGTTCATGGGGAGTCTTTCCTAAAAACCTATGTATCAAGACTCGGTTTTGCACATAGCAAGCTGTATTTACCGCTTCAGCCCATAAGTAGCTCGGTAATGAGTACTCATTGAGCATGCTTCGTGCAGCCTCTTGCAAGACTCGGTTCTTTCTCTCCATAACCCCATTTTGTGGTGGGGTCCTTGGAGTAGAGAACTCATGCCTATATCCTTTTTCTTGACAAAATTCTAAAAATCTATGGTTTTGAAATTCTCCACCATGATCACTTCTAATTGTTTTAATTGTTGTCGATTTTTCATTTTCAGTTCTTCTACAAAAAGAAACAAAAACATCTATGGTTTGATCCTTATTTTTCAAAAAGAAGGTCCATGTATATCTAGTAAAATCATCAATGATCACTAAACAGTATCTACTCTCATTCAATGAAATAACATTACTGCAATCAAACAAATCCATATGCAATAAATCTAAAGCAGTAGATGTACTTACAGCGCTTTTACCTTTATGAGCCGCTTTTGTTTGCTTACCCTTTTGACATGCATCACATAGTTTTGTCTTTTGATACTTGATGCTTGGTAAGTCTCCCACTAATCCTTTGTTGGCCAGCTTTCATGTTTACGTGGGCCAACCTTCTATGCCACAACCATGATTCTTCTTCTTTTGACATGAAACACTTAGCAGAGGCATTAGTAGCACTTTTAAAATATACTTGGTAAATGTTATCTACCCTTGTGCCTACTAGTACCGTGTCAAGTGTGTCAATGTGTTTGACCAGACATTGACTTGAATGAAACTCAATTGTGTAACCCGTATCACACAATTGGCTAACACTTAGGAGATTAAAGGTCATCCCCTTGACTAGAAGGACATTTTTGATTTGGAGACATTCGGATATTTGAATATCTCCAACTCCTATAAACTTAAGACTACCATTATTACCAAAGGACACATTACCTCTATTTTTGTTTTGAAGGGTAGTAAAGAGTGACTTGTCCCCGGTCATGTGCTTGGAGCATCCACTATCAACAAACCAAGTTGATAGATGCTCCCCCTTGACAAATGCCTACAAGACACGAAAGATAGATGTTTTAGGTACCCAAATCTTGGGACCTAATGCATCTACAATGAAAGACCTAGGAACCCATGCCTTGGTCACACCCTTCCTAGTCCCATGAACCCTAGAAGCATGTGATCTATGAAATTGGGTTCTAGACACTAAGGAAATGAAACTAGACTCCTTAGGTTGATATCCTAATCTAGCCTTGTTGTAGACCGCCCTTTGGGCATTTAGAATCATATCTAAGGTCTTAGAGCTAGTTGAGAATTTCTCAAGCATTTTCTTGAGGTTCTCAACTTCACTCTTTAAGGCTTTGTTTTCATCCTCAAGAAGCTCTTGATGAAGGTCATCAACCTCATCTTCCCTAAGAGTCTTCAAGTGTTCTACTTCTTCCTTTAATAATTTGATTTCAGTTTTTGATTTCTTAAGCAAAGTTGATAAATGTGCAATAGTTTTATAGCATTTTTCTAAATGTGGAGAAGTTACCTCTTCATCATCCGAAGATGATGAAGCCGTGGTTGATGTATCACTTCCGGAGTCTGATTCCTCCCTTGCCATGAGCGCTAATTGACGAGTGCTTTTCTCCTTCTCTTCCTCCGATGAGCTTGAGGAGGATTCATCCCAAGAAGCTTTGAGAGTTTTCTTCTTCTTGGCCCTTTCTTCCTTCTTCTTGAGTTTTGGACACTCGCTCCGATAGTGTCCTTTCTTGCTACACTCATAACACGTAACGTTAGTCTTATCAATATTTTGATCAATAGACTTACCTTTCCCTTTGTATCTCCGGCTCCTTCTCATGATTCTTCTCACGAAGTTGGCCATCTCGCTTGATGATGATTCACCTTCATCATCGGACTCGGAGAAGGATGAGGATGTAGGAATTTCTTTCTCCTTCTTCTTTTCTTTCTTCCTTCTTCCATCCTTGCTCTTTTCTCCTGCAACTAAAGCAATACCTTTCTCCTTTTGACCTTGTTAGCAAGTTCATGAAGTTCCATTTCACAAAAGAATTCATCTAACTTAACAATTGAAAGATCCTTGGAGACCTTGTAGCCATCTACCATAGATGACCACAAGGCATTCCTCGGAAAAGCTTTGAGAGCATACCTTACAAGATCGCGATTCTCTATGCGTTCATCTACGGAATGAAGACCATTGATGATCTCTTTGAACCTTCCGTGTAGTTCACTTACCGTTTCGTTCTCCTTCATGGTGAGATTTTGTAGTTGGTTTAGGAACAAGTCTCTCTTGGCGATCCAAGAGTCTCGAGTTCCTTCTTGGAGCTCAATGAGTTTGTTCCACAAATCCTTTGCACTCACAAATGGACCTACCTTGACAAGTTGATCTTTGGCTATTCCACATTGTAGTGTGACCACCGCCTTGGCATCGGCTTGTCCTTTGCGAGTTTGCTCGGCGGACCACCTTGACGACTCTAGTTCCTTACCTTCTTCATCCTTCGGTGGTGTGAAACCTTCCTTGACCGAGAACCACATGGAGATGTCGGTCTTGAGATAATACTCCATACGGCTCTTCCAATATTGGAAGTCCGCTCCATCGAAGTAGGGTGGGTGATTGGTACTAAAACCTTCCTTCATAGCCATCTTCTTGCTCTTTAGGGTGTTAATCCGGATGAAGAGCGCCTAGCTCTGATACCACTTGTTAGGACCTTCGGATGGCTAGAGAGGGGGGGGGTGTGAATAGCCTCCACTAAAAACTCAATCAATTTCCTCACAAAACTTTGTTAGCACAACGGAAATAAACAAAACAAAAACTGATGCAAGGAAAGAAAACCAACCCACAACTTACACAAGTATATACGAGGTTCGGGGATAACTTGCCCCTACTCCTCGGCGTGTCCGTAAGGTGGACGATCCCTTGATCTTTCGGTAGATCACACCCCGGACAAATTCCGGCTAAGTATTTCTCCTTCTCGGTGGAGTAACCTCTCCACAAAAGTCACAGAATAGATTTGAAAATAAGCACAATGACTTACAGAGTTTAGTGGCTAAAGAATTGAGCAAATGAACTTACAGCTACGAAGTGAAAAATGCAAAGACAGAAGGAAGCTTCAGCCAAGAGCTCAACACCGCCTCTTTCTTGATCGACAGAGAGTTTTTCCAGAACCTTAGCAAACCTCTCTTCTTCCTTCTTCTTATTCTGCTTTCTCACTGTCTCGAATCACTGTCACCTGTGTCGAATCGCTGCAACCAACTCAGGCGTCGCCAATCACTCTTCCTTCTCATCTAGTTCTCTGAACTCACACCAATACCTTCCATGGTCTTCACTGGTGTCTCTGAGCTCGAACCAATGAACAAGAGTCAAGTTGTTGCCAACTGATCGCAGTCAGTGAACGTTGATACTCGAATTGCACCACTCGCAGGGAAACACAGCAGAAAGGTCACTTGTTCTTATTCTTCTGGTGTAGCTTAATTTGAAATTAAACATTGGCACGTCACCTGCAACCTGTAACTCAAAAATCTTACAGTAGATGATTTGATGAGGTGAATCAGAAATCGCAATCAGAAATCGCAGAAACAAACGACATGTTATGGATCGGTCAACAGACCGATCCATAGCTCTCTGGACTGATCAGGACTCATCCTGATCGGTCTGGGAAGACTCTGATCGGTCTGTGGACCGATCAGCCTATGGGTGGATCGGTTCACAGACCGATCCCCTATGATTCTAAGTCTTCGTCGCTTGTTACTGATCGGTCACCAGACCGATCAGATAACCCACAGAAATATTCTGTGTGGTTACTGATCGGTCCACAGACTGATCAGATAACCCACAGAAAGTTTCTGTGTGGTTACTGATCGGTCCACCGACCGATTAGATACCTAAGGTATCATTGGGTCGGTCTGTCGACCGATCCAGACAACCAGAGTATCACTGGATCGGTCAACAGACCGATCCAATGACCCTGTGTTAGTTTTAGAGCCTCCCAGCCCTAAACCCTAACGTCTTCCTGGTCCAGAGAACGAGCTACCAAGCCCTCTCTGACCTAGTCTGGAGAACGAGCTGCCGAGCCCTCTCCGACTTCGTCTGGTCCAGAGAACGAGCTACCAAGCCCTCTCTGACCTAGTCCGGAGAACGAGCTACCGAGCCCTCGCCGACTTCGTCCGATCCAGAGAACGAGCTACCGAGCCCTCTCTGACCTAGTCCGGAGAACGAGCTACCGAGCCCTCTCTGACTTTGTCCGATCCAGAGAACGAGCTACCGAGCCCTCTCTGACCTAGTCCAAAGAACGAGCTACCGAGCCCTCTCTGACTTCGTCCGGTCCAGAGAACGAGCTACCGAGCCCTCTCTGACCTAGTCCGGAGAACGAGCTACCGAGCCCCCTCCGACTTGCGTGCTAAGTATCCGTACTTGGACTTTTCCTCTCCACATGATCAACCTTGATCATTAATCAGTCTGAGTTTAGTTAATATCTGATACAAACTTAAATCAGTGTCAACATCAAAACAACAGTCAGGTCAGACTGTATCAACACTACTAACTATGCCCTGGGCAAAACAGATATTCTGTCTCGTGCACAACATAGCATACATTAGGCTTCCTACATCCGAAGCATAAGGAACTGCCTTCATGTCCTCTATCTCCTTTGATATCTTTTGAGACATCTCTTTAGATAAAGCTACTCCATGCCTGAAAGGTAGAAACCCTTTCTTGGAGTCTTGCATGCTAAAATGAGCTAAGATAGTATTGGTATATGAAGCTCAGAATAAGCACAACATTCTTTTCTTGTGATCCCTTTGATCCCGAGAATATGTGTGTATCCTCCCAAATCCTTCATATCGAATTGTTTGGATAACCATACCCTTACTTCAGACAACACTTTGATATTGTTTCCAACTACCAAAAATATCATCTATGTATAGTACAAGAAATACCATCACGTTTCCATCATACTTCTTGTATACATAAGACTCATCTGGACACTGAATAAATCCATAGGTCTGGATTACTTCATCAAAATAGATGTTCCAAGACCTTGAAGCTTTGGTTCAGTTCATAGACTGATTGAGTTTACTTACTAGATGCTCTTTGCCCTTTGCAATAAACTTTTCTGGTTGCTTTATATGGATGATTTTTTCAAGACTTCCATTAAGGAAAGCTGTCTTGACATTCACTTGTCAAATCTCATAATCCATATGAGCAATAATAGATAAAAGAATCCGAATAGACTTAAGCATGGCTACCGGTAAAAGGTTTCCCTAAGCCTTGCTTTGAAAGTTTCCACCTTCCCGTCTATCCCTTTTTCTATTGTAGACTTATTTTCACCCAATGGCTTTTATACCATTTGGTGATTCTATAAGCTCCCAGAATTTATATTTATCGCTCTTTGCTAAGATGCTGCATCTTTATCTTGGAGTGCTTCGTCATGTGACTAGGGATTGGGTTCATGTTGACCAGGGATCAAGTCCAAAGACTCTCCCAAAACATGAATCTTTCAGGTTGCTTAGTAACCCTCCCACTACGATGAGGCATTGTCTACAATTGTGTATCGTGTTACAGTTTCTTGTGATATTTCATCTTGTATAGTTGGTACTAGATTAGACGTGTCCTTTATAATTTCCTTAAGAACAAATTTACTTATAGGCTAGTGGTTCATTACATAGTCCTCTTCTAAAAATCGGGCATTGGTACTAACCATGACCTTCTGATTTTTAGAACTATAAGCCTTCTTTCATTTCTCTAGGATAACCCACAAACAAGTGAACTCCTGTCCAACTTATCAGTGTCTCCGTTCAGCACATGTGTTGGACTACCCCAAATCCGAATATGCTTCAGATTAGGCTTACGCCTATTCTACAATTCTATGGGAGTAAAGAGTTCTGATTTGGAAGTTACTATGTTCACTTCCGTTTACAGAGTATATCCTCAAAATGAATTTATAAATAACTCATCATCGATCTAATCATTTCCATAAGAGTCTTATTCCTTCGTTTTGTTACACCATTCTGTTGGGGTGTACCAGGTGTAGTCAGTTGGTATTGAATCCCGACTACTGATAAGTTACTCCTAAACATTCCTAAGAGGTACTTGCCACTACGATCTCACCGTAGTGTCTTAATACTTTTACCTTGACGCTTCTCCACATCAACCTTGTACTCTTTGAACTCATCAAAGCACTCAGACTTGCAGTGTGTCAAGTAAATGTACCTGTATCTCGAATAGTCGTCTATAAAAGAGCCGAAATATTCAAAAACCACCTCTTACCTGGATAGTTATAGGTCCACACAAATCAGAATGAACCAATTTCAACACATCTTTGGCTTTATTATACCCCTCAGACATAAAAAGCCTCTTGGTCATTTTCCCTTCCAAGCAAGACTCGCAGGTTGGAAAGTTTTCCACCACCAATGAACCTTAAAGTTCATCGACTATTATCCTTTGAATCCTACTCAAGTTAATATGACCTAGCCTTAGATGCCAAAGATATGATTGGTTCATATCCGAAGGTTGTTTCTCTTATTAGAGTTAGAAAATGTACTATTAATTTCCATTTGTTGCATCATGGATTATAAATTGTCAACCAACGTACCAGAATAGATTACTTCCCTATTTATCTTGATAGCACCTTTGCTATCATAAATAGACAGAATATCTATCCTTGTATTCTTTAGAAACTGAAAATAATTTCTTTCTAAAAATTGGCACGTAAAGACAATTTCTTAAAACCAATATTTCTATCGGAGGATAAAATCTCCCACTGCAACAGCTGCTATTTTTGCAGCAGTGCCCATGTAGACAGTGATTTATATAGTTGTCGGGTTTTCTGGAACCCCTACAATGAATTGCAGACATGATTAGTGGTTCTTGTATCTACACACCAGATACTGGTAGATAACACCACTAAATATGTAACTAATAAAATACACCGTTATTGTTCTCAGTTCTGAGAGGACAGTCTACCTTAATGTCTAAGTTTTCCAATCATTATAATTGGGACTACTAAGTCTATTCTATAGTATAACAGCTAGGGGATTGACTAACATTTGAAATCCTAAAAATCACAAAAATATTTGGTCAAGACCAACATCTCAAAATCCCCGTGAATTTTGTACGCCACGTTAGTGTGGACGTATACAAATTCTAAAAGGAGATTTTACCCATTAATTTTATTATCTTGTCAACCTATGACAAATAAAATTAATAGTTGGTCTGTCTTTGATCAAATATTTGGTCAAGACTCTAAATTTAAAATAATATTGATTCCTCAAACAATACTATTTAAATTTAACAACACCTCAAAACACCGTGAATTTTGCATGCCACATTAGTGTGGACGTATACAAAATCAACATTTGTAAGAGAAGGGTTTTACCCATTAACTATCTTGTCATCCTAACTTTATGATAAATAAAATTACCTCAAACACTGTGAATTTTGTATGCCACGTTAGTGTGGACATATACAAATTCAAACATTTGTAAGAGGGGGTTTTACCCATTAATTTTATTATCTTGTCAACCTAGTTTTATAACAAACTAATAGTTGGTTTCCCTTTAGTCACACAAGTGATAACAGTGACTCCGTTGGGGATGATACTATTAAATGTGTCTAAGAGTTTACCATTTCTTGATACTAAGTCCATTAAATAGAATTGTGCCCCTTCAGTTGGAGAAGATCACACACATCCTAAATAACTTCCTATAACCATCCATAAAGCAAGTTTGATCTAGTGATCCATAAACAAACTCATCCATTGTGGAGGGAGGCACTCAGAGCCAACACGCAAGCTTGTTGCATCACTTACAAACCAGTAATGGAGACCATGGGATTTATATACTAATCCCTCTCCCACTTAGTTATTTAAGGTGAGGAATTTTAACTATACAAGCATACATCACATGCACACACATCACAGTAAATATAAGCAATAAATATGGAAATTAATTTTCCAACTATTATGGCTTCTTCCATCACTGTCCTCCGTGTGCTGCCAACCCTAGCTGCTGCCATCTTTAGCCACCGTAATTGGGTCCAGTCGTTGCATCCATCTTGCTTCCTTTTCCCGCCGCGCCTCTGGTCCTCCGATAGCACCACGCCTCACAAGGATACGATCCGCGACAAAAATAGAATTTTTTACATATATCGATCCTATATTCCATAAAGGAATGTACATGTAATCTAGATCGAAACAAAAATGTAAAATTCTGATAATTAATACAGCTCCTGTTGTATTTAATTTTACAATCATGCACACGCAATAAAATACCCTTGACATGTCCAAGGGTCCAATCACACACAATATTTATATGTCATAATAGTTGGAGCCTGCAACCACAAAGTTAGCACATCCTACTATTATCCTGCCTAAATTATGTATGACATGTGCATAATTAATTTGAAAACTAAACACACAGAGGCAAACCCTAGCTCTGATACCAATTGTTGGTTGGTCCTAGGAAGATCGTACCGGTTCCACTGTACAAAAATTTTGTACAAGTGTCGAACCATTCCTAAACAACCTATTGTGTTCTTTAAAATTAAATTAGGAATCGCAAATGGAACTTAACATTATTGATTCCAAATTTAACTTATCTGTTCTTAATAGTTTAGACTTGGAACGCAAGCGGAACTTAACACTATTGATCCAAATCCACCTATGTTATAAATTCAATTAAATATCAATTTCCAAAATTGGCTTCAATGTTAAACATGGCGAGGCACTAGGCCTTCTTGGATATGGGAGCAACCACCACTTCCTAGACAAAGCCTTTTATGGAAAGCTAATATTTAATTTCCTTATATAACTCTAGGTTTAACCAAAAGGAACAATCGAATCACAAATTCAAAAAATAAAAAAAAAACACAAACTCGAATCACAAATTCGAAACTCTAGAATCATATGCCTCTTGTGTTTGGAATTCATACAAAGAAAAACTAGTATGATGCAGAAAATAATTACTAGTTATACCTTTCTTTGTAAGCAAATAACCTCTTGATCTTCTATCGTATTCCTCTTCTTATCTTGGACGTTGTGTGGGCAATGATCTACCAAGATGAGAACCACCCAAGCCCTTCTTCTCCAAGCAAGTTTTGGCCACCACCAAGTCTCCAAGAGATGTAGAGGTTCAGCCACCACCACCAAGCTCGAAGGGATGCTAGAAACAAAGCCTCCTTTTCCTCTCCTTCTTATCCTAGCTAGAACCGGCCACCAAAGACTCCTTGTGTTGATACCGCTGGCCAAAAGGAAGAAGAGAAAGGGAGAAGAGCTTGCAACAATAACCGGCCACCAAGGAAGAGAGGGAGAGAGAAAAGAATAGAGTTAGCTCCCATGAAGGCACCTACCCCCGCTTTTATAATCCTTGGCCTTGGCAAATAAGGAAATTTAAATAAAATCTTCCTTAATTCTTTTTCCATGAAAAGGAAAATTTAATTAATTTAAAAATTAATTTCCTTTTCTTAAACATCATGGCCGGCCACCTACAAGCTCCAACAAGGAAAGTTTTAATAACACAAAAATTAAAACTTCCTAATTTGATTCCAGAAATTTATAAAAAATTTCCCTAATAATTTTTCCCTTCATGGTTGGTTATAAAAGGAAATTTTTATAAATTAAAATCTTTCTTTTAATCATGTGGATGATTTCTAAAAAGGTAAGTTTTCTCTAAAATTAAAATCTCCTTTCAATCTACAAATAAGGAAAGATATCAAATCTTTTCTTAATCCTTTGTAGAAACTTATAAAAGGAAATATTTAATTTTAAAACTCTCTTTTATATCATGAACATGGTTACAAAAAAGAAAAGTTTTATCAAAATTAAAATCTTTCTTTCAATCTACAAATAAGGAAAAATATCAAATCTTTTCTTAATCTTTTGTAGAAAGCTATAAAAGGAAAGATTTAAATTTTAAACTCTCTCTTAAAACCATGATATCCACATTAAGAAAAAAATTTAAATAAAAATAAAATCCCTTTTTATATGGCCGACCAATCAAGCTTGGGCTCCAAGCCATGGCCGGCCATTTAACTTGGCTCAATCCTTTGATCTTGGCTGGCCCTAGCTTGGACTTCAAGCTAGCTTGGCCGGCCCCATTAAGCTGTGTAGGAAGGTGGGTAAGGGTGGGTATAATTCTCCATAATTAAGAGGCTACGATAGGGACCGAGCGGAGGAATTAGTTTTGTTCTCCCGATGAAATTAAGCTTCCCGTGTTCGCCCCAAACACCCAACTTAATTTCATCAATAATAATTCATACCACTAAAGAATTATTATTGAACTACCGCACCAATCCCAAATTATATTTTGGGCTCCTTTCTTATTATGAGTATGTTAGTCTCCCTGTATTTAAGATGTCGAATGTCCACTAATTAAATGAGTTACCGACAACTCTCTTTAATTAATATCTTAGTCCAAGAGGTAGTACCACTCAATCTTATCATCATGTCGGACTAAGTCCACCTGCAGGGTTTAACATGACAATCCTTATGAGCTCCTCTTGGGGATATTATCAACCTAGATTACTAGGACACAGTTTCCTTCTACAATCAACAACACACACTATAAGTAATATCATTTCCCAACTTATCGGGTCTTTTGATTTATCGAGCTAAATCTCACCCTTTGATAAGTTAAAGAAATGAATGATAAATATATGTGTTTGTTATTATATTACGATTAAGAGCACACCCTTTAATTAATAACTAAGGACTTGTTCTTTTATTAAGTCAGTATAAAAAGAACTTTCCTTAAATGGTCCTACTCAATACACTTAGAGTGTACTAGTGTAATTTATTAGTCAAGATAAACTAATACCTAATTACACTACGATTATTCCAATGGTTTGTTCCTTTCCATCTTAGTCGTGAGCTACTGTTTATAATTTATAAAGAACTGATAACACGATCTCCTGTGTGTGACACCACACACCGTGTTATCTACAATATAAAATAATTGAACGACTACACTCAGTATATATAAATGTAGATACTTGATCAATGTGATTCTTATATCTAAATAAATATTTATACAAAATCTAGGCTTTTAGTAATTTGAAGCAAGGGGCCGACCAAGTATGAAAGGAGAGGGAAATTTTATTAAAAATAAAATTTTTGATAAAATATTTCCTTTTATGTTTTTATCCACAAGGTTTTAAAAGGAAGTTTTAAATTTTGAAATCCTTCCTTTTATAGATTTTCTACAAAGGATTAAAAGAGAGAATATATATCTTTCCTTATTTGTAGTTATCTATAATGAGAAAGAAAGATTTTAATTTTTGACAAAACTTTCCTTTTTGTAACCATGATATAAAAGGAGTTTTATTTTTAAATCTTGTCTTTTATAGATATCCATAAAAGGATTTAAAAGAGAGAGATTTTAATTTATGAAACATTCCTTTTATAGCTAACCACAAAAGAGATGTTTAAAAGAGAGATTTTAATTTTTGTTTAAAATCTTTCCTTGTTTGGTTTTACAAGAGGTGGTCAGCCATATAGAGTAATTAAAGGAAGTTTTATTTTTGTTATAAAACTTTCCTTTTTTGGATTCACCAAGGATTATAAAAGAGATGGGGAGGGTGCCTTCATGACACACAACTCTCTTCTATTGTTCCTCTCTCTTTTCCTTTGGTGGTCGGCCCTCTCCCTTTCTCTCTTCTTTTTTTCCACTTTGTGGCCGGCGACATCTAATTCTCTAGGAGTCTTGGTGGCTGGTTACTAGGAGGAGAGGAAGAAGAGAAAGGAGGCTCTCTTGTCTAGATCCCTTTGGTGGCTAAAGCTTGGAGAATTGAAGGCTTAAGTGGATTTCTTCTTGGTAGATCGTTGCCAACATGACATCCAAGAGAAGGAGAGGAATACAATAGAAGATCAAGAGGTTTTTGTTTACAAAGAAAGGTATAACTAGTTGTCTTATTCCGCATCATACTAGTTTTTCTTTGTATGAATTTTAAAACACCAAACACAAGAGGCTAACGATTCTAGGCAATCAATTTTATGTTTCAATTTTGTATTTCTTTTGTTTTTTGAACTTGTGATTCGATTGTTCTTATTGGTTAAACCCAGGGTTACTATAAGGAGATTAAATATTGAATTTCATTGAAAGGCTTTGTCTAGGAAGTGGTGGATGATCTCATACCCAAGAAGGCCTAGTGCCTCGCCATATTTAACCTAAAAGCTGATCTTTGAAATAAATACTTAATCAACTTTGTAACATGGGTGGATTTGGATTAATAATGTTAAGCATCATTTGCGATCCAAGTCTAAACCTCTAAGAATAGATAAGTTGAACTTGGAATCAATAATGTTAAGTTCTGTTTGCGATTTCAAGTTTAATTTCTAAAGAACACAATAGGTTGTTAGGAAAGGTTCGGGACTTGTACAAAATTTTTGTACAGGGGAACTAGTACGATATTTCGAGTAGCAACCAACAATTGGTATCAGAGCTAGGACTTTGCCTCTGTATGTTTGGTTTTCAGTTTGATTATGCACATGTCATACATAATTTAGGCCTGATAATAGTAGGATATGCAAATAGATTAACTCTATGGTTGCAGGTATCCTAGATCCAACTATTATGGCCCTAATGTGTTTGTGTGTGATTGGACCCTCGGACATGTCAAGGGCATTTTATGTGTGTGTGCATGATTATAATATTAAATACAGTAGGAGATGTATTAGTTATTAGAGTTTTACATTTTTGTTCGATCTAGATTTTATGTACATTCCTTCGTGGAATATAGGATCGATAAATGTAAAATTCTATTTTTATCGCGGATCATATCCTTGCGAGGTGTGGTGCTATTGGAGGACCATAGGCGTAGCGGAAAAGGAAGCTCGATGGACACGACGACATGAGCCCTAGGACTGGCGGCTAGAGTTGACGACTGCTAAGGCTAGCGGCACACGAAGGACAGTGATGGAAGAGGCCATAATAGTTGGAAATTTATTTTTTCATATTTATTGCTTTTATTTACTGTGATGTGTGTATGTGTGCTTGCATGATAAAATTCCTCATTTTAAATAACTAAGTGGGAGAGGGATTTTAAATAAATTTCATGGTCTCCATTACGGGTTTGTAAGTGATGCAAACAAACTTGCATGCGTGTTGGCTCTAAGTGCCTTCCTCCACAACGGATGAGTTTGTTTGCGGATCACTAGATCAAACTTCCTTACTGGATGGTTATAGAAAGTTATTTAGGAGCATGTGATCTTCTCCTACTGAAGGGGCACAATCCTATTTAATGGACTAAGTATCAAGTAATGGTATACACTTAGGTGCATTTAATAGTATCCTCCCCAACGGAGTCATTGCTATTATTTGTGTGACCAAAGGAATACCAACTATTAATTTTATTTGTTAAAAAGTAGGATGACAAGAATAAAATTAATGGGTAAAACCTCCTCTTACAAATGTTTAATTTGTATACGTCCACACTAACGTGGCATACATAATTCATGGTGTTCTGAGGTGTTGGTGAATTTAAATAATATTGTTTGAGGACTCAATATTATTCTAAATTCTAAAGTATTGACCAAAACCTATTTTGTGATTCTTAGGATGACTTTCAACCCACTGGCTATTATTCTAAAAGAGAACAAACTTACTGGTCCCAATTACATAGATTGGAAAAGAAACCTGGACATTGTCCTAACTGCTGAAGGCTATAAGTTTGTACTGTTAGAGGTCTTCCCTAATGAGCCTAATAGTGATTCTAGTGAAGAGGAGATTGAGTATCATAAGAAATGGGTAAAGGAAGATGAGATGGCGTGGTGTTACATTTTGGCTTCTATGTTAAATGTGCTGCAACATCAGCATCAGTTCATGCCTACTGCCTATAACATGATATACCATCTCAAGGAACTTTTCAGACACCATAATCGGGCTGCTAGGCAAGAGGCTATGAGAAATTTAATGGCAGCCACCATGTCAAAGGGGACACCCGTAAGGGATCATATCCTCAAAATGATGGCTTACTTGAACGAGATACAAATCTTTGGAGCTGAAATCGATGGGGAAACCCAGGTCGATATTATTCTCCAAACATTACCCAAAAGTTTTGAGCAGTTTCGCCTGAACTACAATATGAATAAAAGGATTTATTCATTGGCGGAACTACTGATAGAACTTTAGGCAGCAGAAGGGCTATTTTGTCATAATTCTCAAATTCACTTTGTTGAAAATGTTTCTACTTCTAAGTCGAAAGGTAAGAAGAAGAAAAATAAATAAGATGGCTCAGCAAAGAATGTGATGTTGGTGCGGGAAGCATCAGACGATCGAACCCAAGTTTTGATAATGGCAAAGGGTTCAAAGTTAAGTCGTGTCGTGATCTAACAAGGTTCATGAAGCTTGCAGGAAAGTCCTAAGTGGTACTTAGGTAAAAGTTCTAGCTGCTGTTAGTCAGGTGGAAAACCCTAGGGGGTGGTAACCCTAGGTCATAGGGGGTGGTAACCCTATGCGGAAAGTGTTGGCGGGTCGAGAGCTTCAGGCAAAAGTCCTAGGGGGTGGTAACCCTAGGTGGAAAGTCCTGGTGTCGCGAACCAGGTGGAAGACTGGACGGGCCGGGAAGCGAGAGTCCAGCAGAAAGTCCGGAAGCTTCGAACGCTGAGCAAAAGTCCAGTCGATCTAGAGGATCGCACTGGCAACAGGTAAATCTCCTGAGTGGAGTAGGTGAGGACGCGTTCCCCGTAGAGGGAACAGTAGGCGTCGGGTCAACCTAGGGTTTCCGGTTGGAATTTCGAAGTCAGACCTGGACAGTCCGATAACTGTCGACTATCATGTGTTATATCATTTCTGTGCTAACTTTGTTTTCCAGGGTATGTGTTTGGGACTAACACATTTTGCAGGAACAAAGAAGCAACTTTGGCCTCGGATGAACAGTGTCCGAGGTGCCTCGATGGGGCTTGGAGGCGCCTCGAGTGCGAGCCAGCAGAAGTATGTGCAGAAGACTTGGAGGCGCCTCGGACATCGCTGGAGGTGCCTTGGACCAGGCATTGGAGGCGCCTTGGAGCAGCTTGGAGGCGCCTTCAAAGGGATAAGGCGCGACTGGATCAGCGCTTATCACTGCGGCGGACTCGGGGCTTGGAGGTGCCTCGGACAGGCTTGGAGGCGCCTCCAGCACAGTATAAAAAAGGGGTCGAGGCAGCAGCTCAATACAACATTGTCTAAGTGATCAAGCTACAACGTGCTGATTCAAAAATACCCTGAAGTGCTGCTACAAGTTCCCGACGACCCAGAGATCCGAAATAACTATTCTGTCATCGGTATAATTGTTTTTTAATTACTACATTGATTGTAATTCATTTGTAACCTTTTACCGAGCCTATAGTTGTTGCCCACAGAAAGCGATCAACGATCGCGGGCCTTGGAGTAAGAGTCGCCACAGGCTCCGAACCAAGTAAACATCCTGTGTTTGCGTGTGTTCTTGTTTTCTCTTTTATTTCCACTGCATTTAATTACTCGTATTTTACGATTCCGAAATGAAATAGCCACGAGTGCTATTCGCCCCCCCCCCTCTAGCGCTTCTCGATCCAACATGTGAATCGATCTCTAGGTACTGGACTTAAAGTAGGAGTGAAGAAGCCGAAGGGAAAGTGCTTCATTTACAAGCAGTCTGGACATTGGAAGGTGAACTATCCTCGTAGGAAAGAGAACAATAAAGGTATCTCTTATTATCTAGTAGTTAAAACATGTTTAGCGGTGTTATCTACCAGTACCTGGTGTGTAGATACAAGAGTCACTGATCATGTCTGCAATTCATTACAGGGGTTCCAGGAAACCCGTCGACTATATAAAGGAGAGATAACCGTCTACATGGGCAATGCTACAAAAGTGGCGGCTGTTGCAGTGGGAGATGTCTACTTATCATTTGATAGGAATAGAACTTTGATTTTGAGGAATTGTCTTTATGTACCACGTTTCAGAAATAATTTAATTTCAGTTTCTAAACTATTTTTTGATAGATATACTGTTTCTTTTGATAACAAAGTGGTTGTCAAGAAAAATAGGGTAATTATCTATTTTGGTACATTAGTTGGCAATTTGTATACTCTAAATTCGATAACTCCAACAAATCAACAAATGAAAATTAATAACACATCTTCTAATTCTAATAAGAGAAAGGAACCTTCAAATATGAACCAAACATATCTTTGGCATCTAAGACTTGGTCATATTAACTTGAGTAGGATTCAAATGCTAATAGCTGATGGACTCTTGGGTTCATTAGTGTTGGAAAACTTTTCAACTTGCGAATCTTGCTTGGAAAGAAAAATGACCAAGAGACCTTTTAAGGCCAAGGGGTATAGAGCAAAAGATATGTTGGAACTAGTTCATTCTGATTTGTGTGGACCTATGACTATCCGGGCGAGAGGTGGTTTCGAATATTTCATCTCTTTTATAGATGACTATTCAAGATATGGGTACATTTACTTGTTGCGCCACAAGTCTGAATGCTTTGATAAATTCAAAGAGTACAAGGCTGATGTGGAGAAATGTCACGGTAAAAGTATCAAGACACTACGGTCTGATCATGGTGTCGAGTACCTCTCAGGAGAGTTTAGGAATTACTTATTAGATATTGGGATTCAATCCCAATTCTCTGCACCTGGTACATCCCAATAGAATGGTGTGGCAGAACGAAGGAATAGGACTCTTATGGAAATTGTTAGATCGATGATGAGTTATTCAGAATTACTAAATTCATTCTAGGGATATGCTTTAGAAACGGCAGTATACATTCTAAACCTGGTACCTTCTAAATCAGTACCCTCTACTCCCATGGAATTATGGAATGGGCATAAGCCTAGTCTGAGTCACATTCGGATATGGGGTAGTCCAGCACATGTGCTAAAGGGAGATATTGATAAGTTGGAATCTCGTACAGAAGTTCGCCTATTTATAGGTTATCCAAAAGGAACGAAAGGTGGCTTGTTTTATAGTCCTAAAGATCAGAAGGTCATTGTTAGCATGAATGCCCGATGTTTAGAAGAAGACTATGTAATAAACCACAAGCCCATGAGTGAAATTATTCTAGAAGAAATGAGAGAGGACACGTCTACTTTAGTACCAACAGTACAAGATGAAATATCACAAGAAACTGCAACACGTATCATAAATGATACACAACTACAGACAGTGCATCGTCGTAGTGAGAGGGTTGTAAGGCAACCTGAAAGATTCATGTTTTTAGGAGAGTCTTCGGACTTGATCCAAGGTAAACATGAACCTGATCCCCAAACATATGACAAAGCACTCCAAGATAAAGATGCAGCATCTTAGCAAAGAGCAATGTGTAGGTGTAGCGGAGGCCGGCAAGAGGGGGGTGAATTGCTGTAAATAAAAATAAAACTACCCTCCTTGTTCTTTCAACTCAATTAATGCAATAGTAAATAAAATAAAGGCAGAAAAAAAATAGAAACCAAATTTAACCTGGTTACAACCAAGAGGGTTGTTAATCCAGGACAGTAAGAAAGCACACTAAGAAAATTCTCCTTTGCTGAAGGCGGAGAAGCCTTTTACATTCTAATGGCTCAGAACTACTGCTAGGAAATGCTTACAGAGTTGAATGTGGAAGTTATATTTAATTCCTAGCTCCAAGGGTCCTTTTATAGCCCCTAGAAACTCTATCCCGAAGCTCCAAGGCGCCTCCATTGAGGGTCTAAGGCGCCTCCAAGCTGGGTCAGCGGATAAAACTTTATCCACGCACGAATGGTCTATTTGACCAGGTTGAAGGCGCCTTAAACAAGGCTGAAGGTGCCTTCAACCAGCTTGAGGCGCCTTCAACCAGATTGAAGGTGCCTTCAAGCTGGAGGCGCCTTCAACCTTGTTGAAGGCGCCTTGAGCAGTGATTCCACCACTGCTTCTTTCCGGCTTTGGCTTCCAATGCTCTGAACCTTTGGGTGATTGCGGCCAACCGAAATAGGGCTCACCCGAACCCAATTTCTGGCCTTCTCCTGGAGTAGCCTTCCGTCCCGGCTTAACATCCCTCGAACGCCGTGCACGCTCTTCATGCCCACCGGAGTGCTCTTCTGCAGCTCTCTCGTCCTTCGGACACACCGAGCCCGTCGGCTCCCTTCCCGTGCCGTCCTTCTCGCTAGCTGCGTCTTCCGCTCGACTTCCTGCGCTCCTAAGCTCCTGCACACTCAGACACAGGGATCAAACACAAAGCAGGACCTAACCAACTTGGTTGATCACATCAAAACTACCACGGGGTCTAACAATCTCCCCCTTTTTGATGTGCATCAACCCAAGTTCAAGTTAGGGTTAAAATAGACATAAATAGTAATTTTAAACGAAATTACTAAACTAACATATTTAAGCATAAATTTGCAATAAATAAATTTGCAACATACTTTAGTAAAAAATGTAACAAATTTTTAATTTTCCTAACTCCCCCTAAACTTGTAGCTTTCTCTCCCCCTTTGATCACAGCAAAAATGGGGTACCAATAAGAGAATATTAAGCAAATTATTAAGGTAGCAAAAATGAATTTTTTTAAAAAAAATTCTAAGTTAAAAAAATTTCTAAGCAAAAAAGTGAATATTTTTTTGAATTTAAAAAAAAATTCTAAATTAAATTGAACTTTTCCAAAAACAAATTTCTAAGTCAATTAAAAAAATCCTAAGTAAACTTTTTGAATGTTTCCAAAAAAAAAAATTCTAAGCCAAATGAAGTTATTTAGAATTTCTCCAGGAAAAAATTTCTAACTAAAATAAAAGATTTCTAAGTTAGAATTTTTAAAAAAAATTCTAAGAAAAAAATGTTTGATAAACTTTCAACGCATTATTTAATTCTTGTTTTTAATGCTTTTTCAGAAAGTTAATTAAATATTTTCTTTCAATATTTTAGCTTCCAGGTCGTGGCGAGGCACTAGGCCTTCTTGGTTAATAGAGCAACAACCACTTCCTTAGACAAAGCTTCCATAAAGAATTTCAATGTTTAATTTTCTCACTGTAAGCTTTTAACTAAAAGAAAATTTTAAACTAACAAAGATTTTGGAACCCAATAAAGGTTCCTTCCTACAGGGTTGGTCAAAAACTTAGGGGGTACATGATTTTTGGGCACATTTCTAAGTTGACCCTGGTGTTTTCTAATGTACCAATTTAATTTTCCATAAGTTCTTAATTTTGATTTAGAAAATTTATTTAAGCATGCATCAGATTTCTATTTTTCAATTTCTAATTTTAATTTATCATTTTCTGATTTTATACTATCGTACATCTCAAGTGGACATGCTTTTGCTAATTTCATTTTCAATTCTTTATTTTCTTTTTCTGATTTGAATAAGTCTTTAGAAAGCGATTTAATAAATTGAAAAGACTGAGACGGGGTTAGATTGCGTACCTTACTTACCTGATCTGGTGATGCTCCCCCTTCACTGCTGCTTTCTTCTTCTGATGTTCCTCCCCCTTCATCGATGCTCATCTCTGAGCTAGACGTTTCTTCTAGCTGATGGTTAGCTAGTAGAGCTAATCCTGAGAATTCTTCGACTTCTGACTCGGAGGATGAAGGGGCGTCCCATGTCGCCTTCAGGTTTTTGTGCTTGGGTCGAGCTGGCTTCTTGCTTCTTTCCTTATCTTTCTGTTTGCTCTTCAATTTTGGGTAATCATCCTTGATGTGCCCTTCTTCATTGCAATTGTAGCACCGGACTATCCTTCCTTTTTGATGACGTTTACTTGACTGCGATCTAAACTTGTTAGATTTAAAAAACTTATTAAAATGTCTTACCATTAACGCAACTTCGTTTTCGTCGATTGACGCTTCGGAGTTGGGATCGTCCTTTTCAGTTCGTAGGGCAATGTTGAGGTTCGACTTCTCTACTGGTTTTTCTGCAAGTCGAGACTCGTGAAGTTCGAAAGTTGAAAACAAGTTTTCTAAACTACTTACCTCAAAGTCCTTAGAGATGTAGTAAGCATCTACTAAGGACGCCCATTCTGAAGTCATCGGGAAGGCATTGAGCGCGTATCAGATGGAATCCCGATTGGTTACTTCTTCTCCAAGGTTCGTTAGTTGCGTTATCAGCTCCTTGATTCTCGCTTGGAGTTGCGCTACCTTCTCGCCGTTGTTGATCCGGAGGTTTGTTAGTTGTGTCCGAAGGATGTCGCGTCGTGCCAGCTTCGCTTCAGAGGTACCTTCGTGAAGCTCCAAGAATTTCTCCCAGAGATCTTTCGCTGAGTCGTAGCTTCCGATCCGACTTACCTCCTGAGGTGGCAGAACGCTGAGGAGGTGGAATTCAGCTTTTCCGTTGGCGATGAAATCGGCTTGCTCCTTCTTGCTCCACGTGTTTTCTTCTCTGTCTTTAGGAGCTGCAAAACCATATTTCATAGTAATTAAAATATCAAAGTCTGTTTTAAAGAATACCTCCACTTTGCGCTTCCATGTGGCGAAGTCTCCGTCGAACTTTGGGGGATGGATGTTCGCTCCGGCCATCGTCTTGATCGTAGTGCTTCAATTGGCGGTTAGTCCTTCTGAGGCGATCAGGCTCTGATACCAATTGTAGGTGCAGCGGAGGTCGGCAAGAGGGGTGGTGAATTGCTGTAAACAAAAATAAAACTACCCTCCTCGTTCTTTCAACTCAATTAATGCAATAGTAAATAAAATAAAGGCAGAAAAAAAATAGAAATTGAATTTAACCTGGTTACAACCAAGAGGGTTGTTAATCTAGGGCAATAAGAAAGCACACTAAGAAAATTCTCCTTTGCTGAAGGTGGAGAAGCCTTTTACACTCTAATGGCTCAGAACTACTGCTAGGAAATGCTTACAGAGTTGAATGTGGAAGTTATATTTAATTCCTAGCTCCAGGGGTCCTTTTATAGCCCCTGGAAACTCTATCCCGAAGCTCCAAGGCACCTCCATTGAGGGTCTAAGGTGCCTCCAAGCTAGGTCAGCAGATAAAACTTTATCCGCGCATAAACGGTCTGTTTGACCAGGTTGAAGGCGCCTTAAACAAGGCTGAAGGCGCCTTCAACCAGCTTGAGGCGCCTTCAACCAGATTGAAGGCGCCTTCAAGATGGAGGCGCCTTCAACCTTGTTGAAGGCGCCTTGAGCAGTGATTCCAGCACTGCTTCTTTCCGGCTTTGGCTTCCGATGCTCTGAACTTTTGGGTGATTGCGGCCAACCGAAATAGGGCTCACCTGAACCCAATTTCCGGCCTTCTCCTCGAGCAGCCTTCCGTCCCAGTTTAACGTCCCTCGAACGCCGCGCATGCTCTTCACGCCCACCGGAGTACTCTTCTGCAGCTCTCTCATCCTTTGGACGCACCGAGCCCGTCGGCTCCCTTCCCTTGTCGTCCTTCTCGCTAGCTGCATCTTCCGCTCGACTTCCTGCGCTCCTAAGCTCCTGCACACTCAGACACAGGGATCAAACACAAAGCATAACCTAACCAACTTGGTTGATCATATCAAAACTACCACGGGGTCTAACACAATGAATTCAGAAATAGAATCTATATATTCTAACAAAATCTGGGAGCTAGTAGAACCATCAAATAGTGTAAAAACTATTGGATGTAAATGGATCTATAAAAGGAAAAGAGGGATAGACGGGAAGGTGGAAACCTTCAAGGCTTGTTGCGAAGGGGTATACTCAGAAAGAGGGAATCGATTATAAGAAAACTTTTTCGCCGGTAGCTATGCTTCAGTCTATCCGGATACTCTTATCTATTGTCGCTCATATGGATTATGAGGTTTGGCAAATGGATGTCAAGACAGCTTTCCTTAACGGAAGTCTTGAAGAAAACATCCATATGAAGCAACCAGAGGGGTTTATTGCAAAGGGCAAAGAGTATCTAATATGTAAGCTCAATCGGTCTATTTATGGACTGAAGCAGGCTTCAAGGTCTTGGAACATCTAATTTAATGAAGTAATCCAGTCCTATGGATTTATTCAGTGTCCGGATGAGTCTTGTGTATACAAGAAGTGTGATGGAAACATGGTGGTATTTCTTGTACTATACGTATATGATATTTTGTTAGTTGGAAACAATATCAAAGTGTTGTCGAAAGTAAGGGTGTGGTGGTCCAAACAATTCGATATAAAGGACTTGAGAGAATGTGCACATATTCTCGGGATCAAAGTAATAAGGGATCGTAAGAAAAGAATGTTGTGGTTATCCCAAGCTTCATATATCGATACAATCCTAGCTTGTTTTAGCTGCAAGACTCTAAGAATGGTTTTCTACCTTTTCGGCATGGAGTATCTTTATCTAAAGAGATGTCTCCAAAGACATCAAAAGAGATAGAAGAAATGAAGGTAGTTCCTTATGCTTTAGCTGTTGGAAGCCTAATGTATGCTACGTTATGCATGAGATCGGATATCTATTTTGTCATGGGCATGGTTAACAGATATCAAAGTAATCCAGGATAGGGACATTGGACTGCTGTAAAGCATATATTAAACTACCTGAGAATGACTAGAGATTATATGCTAGTTTACCAAGCAGATGATTTTCTCCCTGTGGGTTACACGGATTCTGACTTCCAATCAGATAGGGATAATAGTAAGTCTGTTAGTTGGTCCTAGGAAGATCGTACTGGTTCCACTGTACAAAAAATTTGTACAAGTGTCGAACCTCTCCTAACAACCTATTGTGTTCTTTAGAAATTAAATTAGGAATCGCAAACGGTACTTAACATTATTGATTCAAATTTAACTTATATGTTCTTAATGGTTTAGACTTGGATCGCAAACGATGCTTAACATTATTGATCCAAATCCACCTATGTTATAAATTCAATTAAATATTAATTTCTAAAATTAGCTTCCAGGACTGCATGGCGAGGCACTAGTCCTTCTTCGGTATGAGATCATCCACCACCGCCTAGACAAAGCCTTTTAAAGGAATCTAATATTTAATTTCCTTATATAACTCTAGGTTTAACCAAAAAGAACAATCAAATCACAAATTCGGAAAACAAAACAAAAGAAACACAACTTCGAATATCTAATCCGAAAATCTAGAATCTCTAGACTCTTGTGTTTGGAATTCATACAAAGAAAAACTAGTATGATGCGGAAAAGAATTACTAGTTATACCTTTCTTTGTATGCAACGACCTCTTGATCTTCTACCGTATTCCTCTTCTTATCTTGGGCGTTGTGTGGGCAACGATCTACTGAGATGAGAACCACCCAAGCCCTTCTTCTTCCTTCTTCCAAGTTTCGACCAAGCAACTTTCTCCATGAATAACAAGTCTCGGCCACCAACCAAGCTCCAAGGAAAACTAGGAAACAAAATCCTCCTTTCTCTTCTTCTTCTCCAAGCTAGATCCGGCCACCAAAACAAGCTCAAAGGAAATTAATGAGGTTCGGCCACTAAGGAGGAAGAGGAGGAGATGATATGGCCGGCCACAATCAAGGAAGAAAAGAGAGAGGAAAAATAGAAGAGAGTTATCCCCCATGAAGGCACCCCTACCCTCTCTTTTAAATTCCTTGGTCTTGGCAAATAAGGAAAGTTTTATTAAAACTTCCTTATTCTCTTTGCCAATGAAAGGAAAGTTTAATAAAATTTCCTTTCAAACAATACATGGCCGGCCACCTTAATCCCTCCCAGTAAGGCAAGTTTTAATCACAAAATTAAAACTTCCTAATTTGTTTCCGGAAATTTTTAAATAAAAATTTCTCTTAAAAAATTCCCTTCATAGTTGGTCATAAAAGGAAACTTTTATAAATTAAAATCTCTCTATTAAAACATGTGGATGATTTACAAAAAGGAAAGTTTTCTTTAAAATTAAAATCTCCTTTCAATCTACAAATAAGGAAAGATATCAAATCTTTTCTTAATCTTTTGTAGAAACTAGAAAAGGAAAGATTTATAATTTTAAAACTCTCTTTTAAATCATGAGCATGGTTACATAAAAGGAAAGTTTTCTCAAAATTAAAATCTTCCTTTCAATCTACAAATAAGGAAAGATATCAAACCTTTCTCTTAATCTTTTGTAGAAAGCTATAAAAGGAAAGATTTAAATTTTAAACTCTCTTTTAAAAACATGGCTTCCACATAAGAAAAATTTTAATAAAATAAAATCCTTTTAATTTGATTTGCCCGGTCACACCAAGCTTGAGTTCAAGCTAGGGATGGCCACCTTTTACCTTGGTTTGGCCGGCCCTAGCTTGGGCTCCAAGCTAGGCTTGGTCGGCCACCTTAATGTTGGGATTTTCGGGCCACAAAAACCACTTTTTACGTTGCGGAAACCCCGAATCCCATGCCACCGGATCTGTGCGAAGTTATAAAATTTCGTAAAACTTCATGCACATGTTTTCTAGCCTAGATCTACACTAGATCTACAAGGAAGAGACTTATACCTTTTGTAGCAAAGCCCTTCGAGTATCCCGCTCGTCCAAGGTTCGCCGGATCTCAAGGTTGTCAAGTGTACAACCCTCTATGTGAATCCACACGAACAAATGATGGAGAAACCAAACAAAAGGTGTGCTAGCACCTTTGAAGGTCTCGGCCAAGGAGGAGGAGGAGAGGGAGAGAAGAAGCAAGGAAGAAGATGGAAGTTACACACACAAAATGAAACTCCCACAATGACATAAAGTGGCCGGCCACATTGAAATGAGGTTATATACCTCCATGGGATATCAAGAGTCACAACTCTTGATCTCCCTCATGATGTGGCACACGCATAAGCCAACCTTGATAATGTGGAACATCATCATTGGCCCACTTAATGCCAACTCACAAATGAGGTGGCAATGGTCAAGTCAAACTTGTCCTTTCATCTTCCTCTGAAGTCAAGTCAAACTTGACTTAAATTCTCCCATTGGTTGATCAAATCTAACCATTGATTCAAGCCAATTTAATATAATGAATCTCTATTCATTGATTAAATTGATTCAATGAAACATAATCTAAATTAGATCCATTGAACACATGAATCAAATCGAGTCCAACTCAATTAGTTTAATTTAGATTACTCTTAATCCAATTTGGTTCATCATATGAACCTAACCCTCTTGGTTCATCAAATGAACCTAATCTCCATCTAATTGCCCTTTGTGTGTGACCCTATAGGTTCTTGTAACGTTGGCAATGCTCATAAACCCATTTAGAAGCATAAGTAATGAGCGGTATCTAGCAACACATCATTACTACCCAAGTTACAAGAATGTTGAGATCCAACATCACCTTGTGACTACTAATTGTGACTCTTCACAATATGTGACAAGTGTCCTTCTATCCTAGACATCTAGATTGATCAATGTGAGGCATAGACCGTGTCATCCTCTAATCAATCTAAATCTTGAATCCCAAGTAGACTCACTCAATCAAATGAGCTCAACATCTCATATTGACTCATTTGGGCATGGTCATGCACTTAGTGGTCTCACTCTATCAAGAATAATGATGTCACTCCCGTCATATAAGAGGGATAGATCCCATCTACATCACTCACATCCCTCCACATAATTTGTTACATACCCAGTAATCGCCTTTATAGTCCACCCAGTTACGGGTGACGTTTGACGAAGCCAAAGTATGTAACTCATTATGTAGGTAAACTAATACCTATACACTACGACTATTCCAATGGTTTGTTCCTATCCATCTTAGTCGTGAGCAACTTTTTTTAATTTATAAGGAATTGATAACATGATCTTCTGTGTGTGCCACCACACACCATGTTATCTACAATATAAATTAATTAAACAACTACACTTAGCTTATAAATGTAGACTTTTGACCAATGTGATTCTTATAAATGTTTATACAAAGGCTAGGCTTTTAGTATACACTCTAACAAAGTCTACATTAGGCTATGTGTTTACTTTAGGAGGTGGAGTCATTGCATGGAGGAGTGTTAAGCATAAATGTGTTTCAGACTCAATCATGGAAGCTGAATATGTGGCAGCCTCTGAGGCAGCCAAAGAAGCTGTATGGCTCAGGAACTTTTTGATGGACTTAGATGTGATTCCTGGTTTGCCCAAAATCATCATAATTTATTGTGATAATAGCGGTGCAGTAGCAAACTCAAAGGAACCACGAGCCCATAAGGTGAGTAAACACATTGAGTGTAAGTACCACCTGATACAAGACATCGTAAAGCGAGGAGAAGTTGTTGTCGCCAAAATTATATCAGTAGATAACCTGGTAGATCCTTTCACTAAGGCCCTTCCGGCGAAAGCTTTTGATCGGCATGTTGAAGGGATGAGAATCAGATGTATGGCAGTGTTTATGGCAGTATAGTATTTTAGTATAAGTGGGAGATTGTTAGAGTGTATACTAAAAGTCTAGAATTTTGTATACAATTATTTTGAAATAAGAATCACATTGGTCAAATGTCTACATTTATGCTAAGTGTAGCTGTCCGTTTAATTTATATTGTAGATAACATGGTATGAGGAGACACATAGAAGTTCATGTTATTAGCTCCTTATAAATTATAAACAGTTGCTCACAACTAAGATGAAATGGGACAAACCATTGGAGTGGTTGTAGTGTAATTAGCCATTAGTTTATCTTGACTAATAAATTATACTAGTACACTATGAGTGTATTGAGCAGGACCATCTGAGGTAGTATCTTTTTATACTGACTATATAAAAGAACAATACCTCTGTTATTATGGAAGTATATACTTTTAATCATGATATAATAATAAGCACATATACTTAATATTTATTTCTTTAATTTATCGAAGGGTGCGATTTAGCTCGTTAAAGTAATAGGCCTGATAAGTTAGGAAATGATATTATTTATAAGGTGTGCTGTTGATTATAGAATGAAACTATGTCCTAGTAATCTAGGTTGATGATGTCCCCTTGAGGAGTTCATAAGGATTGTCATGTAAACCCTACAGGTGGACTTAGTCTGACATGATAATAAGGTTGAGTGGTACTACTCTTGGAGCTAGATATTAATTAAAGTGAGTTGTCAGTAACTCATTTAATTAGTGGGCATTCAATATCTTAAACACAGGGAGACTAACACACTCATGATAAGAAGGAGCTCATATAGTAATATGGGATTGGTGCGGTAGTGCAATAATAACTCTTTAGTGGAATGAGATATTATTGATGAACTTGAGTTGGGTGTTCGGGGCGAACATGGGAAGCTCAAGCTCATCGGGAGACCAAAACTAATTCCTCCTCTCGGTCCCTATTGTAGCCTCTTATTTATAAAGTCTTATATCCACCAAAAACCCAACTTCTTACCCACTTCTTGGTGGTCGGCCAAGCCTAGCTTGGAGCCCAAGCTAGGGCCGGCCAAACCAAACCAAGTTGTGAGCTAGGTTATGGCCGACCCTAGCTTGGAGCCCAAGCAAGGGTGGTCGGCCACATATAGATTAAAAGGAGATTTTAAATTTTAAATCTTTCCTTATGTGGAAGCCATGGTTTTAAAAGAGAATTTTTAAATTTTTAAATCTTTCCTTTTATAACTTTCTACAAAGGATTAAGAGAAAGGTTTGATATCTTTCTTTATTTGTAGTTAAAAGGAAGATTTTAATTTTTGATAAAACTTTCCTTTTTAGCAACCATCCACATGTTTTAAAAGAAAGATTTTAATTTATATAATTTTCCTTTTACAACCAATAAGGGATTTAAAGAAAGAAATTTTTTAATTAAAATTTTTTATCGGAAGAAAATAAGGAAGTTTTAATTTCATGTTTAAAACTTTCCTTGTTTGGAATTAAAGGGGTGGCCGGCCATGACAAGAAGAAAAGGAAGTTTTAATTTTTTGTTTTAAAACCTTTCCTTTTTAGTTATTGGCAAGGAATATAAGAAAGTTTTAATTATGTTTAAAATTTTTCTTATTTGCCAAGACCAAGGAATATAAAAGAGAGGGTAGAGGTGCCTCACCTCATAACAACAATACATCTTCTATTCCTCTCCTCTCTTCCTTGGTGGTGGCCGGCCCTTTGCTCTTCCTCTTCTCTTCATCTTTGTGTCTAGCAGCACCAAGACTTGAAGGTTAGATTGGTGGCCGGTTCATGCTTGGAGAAGAAGGAGAAGAAGGAGGCATTGTTTCCTAGCATCCCTTGGAACTTGGTTGGTGGCCAAACTTCATCATCTCTTGGAGAAAGTTGGTGGCCGAAACTTGGAAGGAAGAAGAAGTCTTGGGTGGATTCTCGTCTTGGTAGATCGTCGCCCACACGACGTTCGAGATAAAAAGAGGAATACAATAGAAGATCAAGCGGTCTATAAGCTACAAAAGGTATAACTAGTTATTAGTTTTCGCATCATAACTAGTGCTTTTTTTTGTATAGATCTTGTAAAACCAAACACAAGAGGTTAACGGTTTTAAGTTATCATTTTTGTTATCGATTTTATTGTTCGATTTCATGTTTCGATATTGTGTTTCTATTGAGGTCTCTATAGTTAAACCTAATTTACTGTGAGAAGTTTAAATTTTTAATTTCTTTGAAAGGCTTTGTCTAGGCAGTGGTGGATGATCCCATAACCAAGAAGGCCTAGTGCCTCGCCACGTTTGACCTGGAAGCCGCTCCTTGAAATAGATATTTGATCAACTTCTGTAATTTGGTTTAACTTAGGAAGATCACATCGGTTAAACTTGAAGTAAGAATGTTAAGTTTCATTCCCAACTCAAGTTTAACTTCTAAAGGAAAATTTGGATTAATAATACTAAGCATCGTTTGCAATCCAAATTTAACTTTAGTAGAACACATGGGTAGCTAGGATAGTGCTATGCTTGTACAAATTTTTGTACAGGGGAACTAGGACGGTATTCCGAGTAGTAACCAACACAAGTATCTTGAGCATGATCTGTATTTCCGCAAGTTTTGCAAACACAAACTATTGAATTAGTCGTGTTGTTTCCCATGGCCTCACATTCTTGGTCAGAGTGTCCAGCTTCGCAGACATGAGTGTGACTGCATCTACATCGAATTTTCCTGACACCTTTATTGGATTCCTGGGAAAGAACCACTAGATCTTTCAGTTGTCAACTAATGGTGGTTCTGTGTCACATTCTCTATGATCTCTTCAGCTCCATCTAGGCTCTTGTTCATTAGTGCTTCTCCTGCTGTAGAGTCGAGGGATACCTTCGTGTGATAATTAATTTCATTGTAGAAGGTGTGTAGAACCAACCATTTCTCAAGGTCATGATGGGGGCACTGTCTTAGCATACTTTTGAATCTATCCCAGGCTTTAAATAATGATTCTGAGTCTATCAGTTTGAAGCTTGCAATCAAATTCCTCATGTGAGTAGTTTTGCTTGGTGGATAGAATTTGTCCAGGAATCTCTGCTCACACTGCTCCCAAGATGATATGCTGTTTGCTGGAAGAGAATTTAGCCACTGCTTGGCTCTGTCTTTCAGGGAAAATCCAAAAAGAATTAACTGTATTGATTCTGGAGGGACTCCATTCACTTTCATAGTACCACATATCTCGTAGAAAAGATCTAAGTGGTGATTTGGATCATCGTGCGGTCCTCCTCCAAATTGATTCTGCTGAACCATGTGAATTACTGCAGGCTTGATTTCAAAATTGTTGGCTTTGATTGACGGTCGAGTGATGCTGGACCGAACCCCTCATGCATAAGGTACTGTGTAATCCTTCAACAATTTATCAGCCATCTCTAAAGATTCTTGTACTGCTTGTAATGCTTTCTGAAGGTTTCTTCTTCTCAAGAAACTCCTATCGATCTCTGGATCGAACGGTAGAAGTTGTCCTGAAAGATTAGCTCTTCGCATGCAAAAATAATATATGGAATAAAATATAGAAAATAAAGAAAAATAAAAATAGAATTATTTATCTCTAAAATGCCGAATGTTAGAAAAAAGGGAAAATAAAGGAAAAACTAAGTCTAGTCTAATCTAATATGACTTCCACTAATGTTATAGACGCAATCTCTAGCAATGGTACCAAAAACTTATTATGAACCGCAAGTGCACGGATTCATCATCAGTAATAAAGATTATCGATCCCACGAGCACTAGTTATAAGAACTAGTGATAGCTCACTTAGGATTAGCTAAACTACCGATGATTGTAAGTTATCTAAAGAAAAGGGGTTTGGAAATGGAAACAAGAACTAGCAAAGAAGAAGTAATAGACTTGGTTTATGAAGAGTCCTAGGAGTTCGATTTCATTGTGGTGGTATTGATGTATCACATTCTATCTTTTACTCATTGTCCATCAACATGCATTCACTAGAAGCTGAAGTATCTATTCTTAGGTACCAAATAAAGAAGATCCCTATGAAATCCTGTTACGGTTAACCCTTGTCACAAGAACACTGTTGGTGCAATATTCCCTAGGTCAAGGTTGACCTGGTTGACTGAGCTTGAGTTGAGTCAAGCTTGAGTCTCGATGTTTGGGTTTCGATGTTTGACAATACATGTAGACAAGACATGGAGATTGCAGGTGAAATTGTTCATGTGGGGAGATTGTGAAGGAGAGTCAAGTAGGTCAAGGTTGACTGGATACTTGACTGGAAAATCCTGGTGAGTGAAGCCAGGTGAAAGACCTAGTGAGTGAAGCTAGGCAGATGGAAAATCCTGGTGAGTGAAGCCAGGTAAAAGATCTAGTGAGTGAAGCTAGGTAGAAGGAAATCCTGGTGAGTGAAGCCAGGTGAAAGTCCTAGTGAGAAAGCTAGGCAGAAGGAAAGTCCTGGTGAGTGAAGCCAGGCAGATGAGAAGTCCTAGTGAGTGAAGCTAGGCAGAAAAAAAAGTCCTGGTGAGTGAAGCCAGTCAGATGGAAAGTCCTGGTGAGTGAAGCCAGGCAAAGGAAATCCAGATGGGTCAAGGTTGACCAGACATCTGGTGAAAGTCCAAGTAGTTCAAAGGGATTGACCGGATACTTGGCACGAGGATAAATGTAACGACCTAATTTTCCTGATTAAGAGTCTTAAAAGTGCTTTAAAATATTTAGAAATACTTTAGAAATATTCTAGAGATTTTTAGAGTATTTTTATGTAATTTTTGGAGGTTGTTTGGTATTTTTACTAAACGAAAGAAGCTTTGACAAAAAAATGTCTAAGCCGAGATTCGAACCCAAGACCTCGGATTAAGCCTTAAGCGAATCCAGCTGACCAAATGTTTCAGCGATCATTGCTGATTAAGGAAAGGAGAAAAATTTATTAAAGTAATAGTTAATAGGAAACAGAATAGGAAATAAATTAGAATAAAAAGGGGCGGCTGAGGAATCGAACCCGCAACCTTTGATTTGGTCAAAACACGGTTGACCAAGTGTTCACGCGGCCAGTTCTGTTTAAAAAAGGTAGAAAAATTATTTAAAGAAGTTAGCAGAATATTAAGGTTATAAAGAGAGGAACTTAGGGTTTGATGATTACCCGTGACCTAGCTTTTCTCTTCCTCCTCTCGCGTGCGCGGCGATTTTGCCCGAGTGAAACCGAAGCCAAGATTAGGGTTTTCTCTGGCGTCGGCTTGAGGTTCTCTCCTTAAGCTTTTCTCGTCGAGGAGAAACAGAGAGCACGAAGAGGAGCCAGAAATTTCAATCTTCCAAACCCTAGAAGCACTAGAAGGTTTCTCCTTCGGCTGTGAGTCAAGGAAACGAAGGTAAGTCGCTACTCACCTGCGGTAAGAGTTGTTTGATCTCGGTTTGGTGTTTTCCTTGTACTTTTGGGTATGCCGTGAAGATGAATGTTTTTCTTTAGTCTCTGCCGTGAGTTTCATTAAGGATACAAGAGGGGAATTGTTCAGGTTTGATCTTAGGTTTGATATGTAGTTTTCTTCTGCTATTAGATTTCCTTATCCATGTGGTTTGATCTTACCGTGTGGATTATAGCATTTCTACCATAAGTTTTTCTGTTAAACCTGAAAAGAACAGCCCTTGAAGTTAACATATCAAACTTAGATTTCCTTGTTACCTTAACTAGCATCACAGTTTTAGCATCGCAGTTTCAATTGCATTTCTGTAACCACGAACAGCTTTATTAGAGCTTAGAACAGCCCCTCTTGGAGCTTGTTGCAGTCCGGATTCTAGTGTGATTTGTTTCCATGCTTCAGATTTTCTGTACAGCTAGTGTGCTTTGTTTCCATGCTTGGATTTTCTGTACAGCAAGTGTTTCATTGTTTCCTTGTTTCGGATTTTCTTCTGTACAGCATTAGGATAGCTTAAAGTTTAAAAGCAGCAAGTGTATCATTGTTTTCTTACAGCATTAAGATGGTTTGAGATGTAAGAGTAGTAAGTGTTCCTTGTTGTCTTGCTTTCGGATTCCCTTCTTGTACAGCATTAGGATGGCTTGGAATTAAAGAGTAGTTTAAGAAATTCTTCTGCATTGCATTATGCTTTGGTTCCTTGTAGGTTCTAGTATATCATCATATTCATGTATCAGTTTAGTTTAAAGTTGATTCCCCATATCCTTAGCTATAGAAAACAGATGGTACCAAGTATAGTATGTAGACTTTAATAAGTAGATTTTTATAAGTATAGTATGCAGATTTTTGTAAGTATAGTATGCAGATTTTTATAAGTATAGTATGCAGATTTTAATAAGCAGATTTTCATAAGTATTGCTTACAGATTTTGATAAGTATTGCATGCAGAACTCCAATCTTAGAACAGGTTTTTATTTAAGCTTATAGTGCAGATTTTAATTAAGCTTATAGTGCAGATTTTTATTTAAGCTTATAGTACAGATTTTAATTAAGCTTATAGTGCAGATTTTTAATTAAGCTTATAGTGCAGATTTTTATTTAAGCTTATAGTGTAGATTTTTAATTAAGCTTACAGTGCAGATCTTGTTAAGTATTACAGTATTTTGAGTTTAAGAAAAGTATAAGAAAGATAAAGAAAAAAAAGAAAAAGGCCAAGGCCTTAAGTAGATCCCAATGTCAAGACTTTAGGGATTTTGGCACACAAGATGCTTAAAGAAAATGCCGAGGCATTATATATTAGAAGTAATAAAAGATAACAAGTATTTTACTTTATTTAAGAGGCTAGTACCTGACTTTCGAGGTTGTTGTTAAACAAATCCAGGTGTCCAATTCCGAGGTCTTGGCCCTGGTAGACCGAGGTCTGCTCTTTTAGGATTGGTGGCTCGCTACCCCAACCTATTAGGGAACGATACTATGCCTGGGCCCAAGAAGAAAGTTGATTACTATTTTGAAGTATTATAAGTATAAGTTTTTGAACAAGTAAAATAAGTTTTACAAAAAGTATAAAAGTATTAAAGAATAAGTTTTAAACAAGTGAGATAAAAGAATAAGTTTAGAACAAATGAATTAAGTTTCACTTTGTTTTAAAATCAGCAAGTTGAGTTTTCTTTTATGCTAGCATGTTATTTAGATTAGCTTACTGTCATTTGCTATTAGAAGAGCATGAGTAGCTTTACATGTTTAGCATTTCAGCCTGTTTGATTCTTTTATTATTAGATGAGCATGAGTAGTTTTCAGTAAGTATTCAGTTAGATCATGTTATAGATATATGTACATGCATATCGAGATTTTGTGAGTTAGATAGCGCTTACTAAGCATTTTGCTTATAGATTGCATTTCCTCTTACTGCAGATACAGGAAAGGAAAAGATTTAGCAAAGGAAGGCGACAAGGTGGTGCGGATGGATGTGTGATGTTCGGACTATGGAAGCCTTGGGATTTAGTTTAAGATTTTATGAAGATATTTTGTATTTATACATTTAAGATTGCCATGTATTAGAATTCTTTCATTTAAATTGTTATGCACATTAGACCTATCATCTGAGCTGTATAATGGTTGCATGCATGTTTAGATTAATACATATATTTCAGCATGATTAGATAGATATGTAGTTTAGATATGAACATATACTTGAATAGTATGTATAGATAAGTCATTTAGTCTTCCGCTACCAGTTAATCGTATGTTTAGAGAGTTTATGTATTGATCTTTACATGTGAACAACACTAGTTAAGAGAAAAAAATTAGTAGTCCAGTAGTGCTCCGCCCTCACAGACTAGTAGTGAGGAGGGTGGGGTGCTACAATAAAAGTCCAAGTGGGTCAAAGGGATTGGCCGGACACTTGGTGAGGAAGTCCTAGCAGGTCGAGGGTGACCCGATGCTAGGCATGATGTACCAACAGGTCATGGTTGATCGGATGTTGGTTTAGGGGACTTTGGACTTGGTTTTTGGGCAAAAACCATAAGCTGGATCGATCAGCCGATCGATTAGCTCATGCCCAATCGATCAGTTGATCGATTGGGTGAGTCCCCACGATAAGCTTCCTCCCAATCGATCAGTGGATCGATTGGGAGAATCGTCGATCGCACAGAAAGCCTCCCAATCGATCGGCCGATCGATTGGGAGCCTCCAATCGATCGGTTGATCGATTGGGAGGTTCTACTTTCACGCGATAAGGGCTGGATCAATCATCTGATCGATCTAGGTGATTTCCCGAGAGAACAGAAGCGCTCTGGATCAATCGGTCGATCGATCCAAAGCCTCCCCAATCGATTGGGAGCAATCCAATCGATTGGGATTCGACCATTGACGTCGTTTTTAGCCGTTGGCGTGTGATTCCTTCGGCAGAACTCTCGGGTCTCATCTCCGATCTTTACAGCGATTTCACAGCTTCTCCACAGAGTTCCCACCGCTAGATCTTGAAGGTTCTTGGAGGTATTTCCAAGTCAAGAGGTGGATCTACAACAAGAAGAAGAAGCTAGGGTTAGGGTTTCTTGTGTAAACCGTGTAAGCTTTCCCTTGTATTTACTTCTCTTTGTTTCTTGTTGTACTGAGAGTATTGTAGGGCTTCTCCGCCTTCGGTAGTTACCGTAAAGGAGCGTGTTCATAGTGGAGGGTGTGTGAGTGTGTGGATCCTTGGATTAGTCACCTCTTCTTGAGGTGGATACCAAGTAAATCCCTTGTGTTAGCGTTGTGTGTTTGTTTTCTTGTATTTCCACTGCACATCATCGAAGAAGCAAGCAACGACGAGCACGAGATTGTGCCGAGCTATTCACCCCCCCCCCCTCTAGCTACATATTTGGTCCCAACAAGTGGTATCAGAGCAAGGCCGCTCTTCACCGGAATCATCGCCGGAAGGGGCAACAAAGCTAGAGGGTGAAGAAGTTGAAGCAAATTCATCAAGTCAAAGAATTCAAGAAGCTTAACTTCAAACGGAATTCCAAGACGGGCTTGGATTCGATACAAGGGTGCCTCCATCATTTATTTCAACAAGCTTTGATCTTTGGAAATCAAGGATCGAGAATTTCTTGATGATGGAGATAGAACAATGGTTTGCTCTCATGGAAGGTTTTGAGGCTCCAAGAAATTCAAAGGGCAAAATTCTCAAGAGGAGCAAGTGGAGCCAAGAGCAAATTCAAAGGAGCGAGGCAAATGACAAAGTGACCAAGCTATTGGTCAATTTATTGCCAAGCAATATTTTGGCTCAAGTCAGAGAATTCAAAGGCACCAAGGAGCTTTAGAGCAAATTGGAAACGATTCATGAGATCCCCTCCACTGTACCAATTCAAGAAGAATCCAAAGAGGGTGACTCCATGGGCCAAGATCAAGAGGAAGAGGACACCGAGGTTGAGAGATGCTCAACTTCCGAAGAAGGAGTCCAAGAAGCCTCATCTTCAAAGGAATGCAATGAAAAGGGTAAAGAGGGAGCATACTCTTTGTTCCATGTACAAGATGAAGATGATGAAGCCTCCACCTCTAGGATTGAGGGGGAGCGATCTTCGTTGACACCGGATCAAGAAGAAGGAGAAGCTTCTACATCTGGGTCTAATGGAGAAGAAGACAACGCATCCTCCACAAATCAAGTCAAATCTATTGGAGGAGCATCATTGTCAGATCAAGAGGAAGTTTCTACCTCCAGATCAAAAGGAGAAGATGTCATCCCTACACATGAAGGTAAAAATGTTTCAATTAAAAATAAAAATTGTATTATATGTTTTGAGTGTAGGGAATATGGGCATTATAAGAGCAAATGCCCCAAATTGGCCAAGAAGAAGGGCCAAGTGGCACTAAAGGGCAAGGTGAAACCCAAGGAGACCGTCCCCACAACAAAGAAGAGCAAGGAGCACATTGTGTGTTTCTCTTGCAATCAAAAAGGACATTATAGAAGTCAATATCCTAAGGGGAAGAAAGCGATCAAGGCTCAAGAAGGAATCACAACTCAAGGGGGAGTCTCCAAGGTAAAACAAAAGGTATCATTTATTGAGTCTACCCCTTTAAATAATGGTAAAAAGTATGCAAGTTCTAATTTTTATCATTTTAATGCTATTTACCATAAAAATAGGGAGCATGGTAGTATTAAAGAAAATCATATGGCTCTTCATGCTAAGACTACCACACCTAGGGTTAGGAAGGTAGGTAAAAGTTTAGGCAATAACACTAAGGACCTTAGTTATAAGCCTAGAGATAAAAATGCTCAAGGATTTAGTGAAAAATCAAAATCTTGGGATTTATGGGAGGAAAATCAAGTCTTGAGGTCAAGGCTTGATAAAATGGAAAAGACCCTAAAAAGGATGGAAAATATCCTTAAAGGGGAAAATGAGCAAAACCTAGGTTTAGGAGCACAAAGGTCATCCAGGGGCCATAGGGGTTTGGGATACAAACCTAAAACCAACAAGGATGTGCCTTCTTACCATATGGTTCCATATAATTATGAAACCAACCCTAGGTCAAACGATCAATTCAAAAATACTAGGGAGGTTATCCCTAAGAGTATTTTTGCAACAAATGTGGCTAAGACTTCTAAGAAGTATAAGAAAGTCACTAAGAAGGTCACAAGGGAAGTAATCCCTAGGGTTGACCTAGAAAATGTGACCAAGGCCCCTAAGAAGCCTAACAAGGTCACTAGAAAGGTATCTAGGGAGGATATTCCTAGTGAATACCTAGAGCATCCAAGGAGTTCCAATAGGTTTTGGGTTCCTAGGAGCATTTTCTCTACCCCTTAGATGGGATAGATGTTGGTTAGTCCTAGGAAAACGTACTGGTTCCACTGTACAAAAATTTTTGTACAAGTGTCGAACCTTTCCTTAAATAACCTATTGTGTTCTTTAGAAGTTAAATTAGGAATCGCAGATGGAACTTAACATCATTGATTCCAAATTTAACTTATCTATTCTTAATGGTTTAGATTTGAATTGCAAGCGGAACTTAACACTATTGATTCAAATCTACCTATGTTATTAATTTCATTAAATATTAATTTCTAAAATTAGCTTCCAGGACTGCATGGCGAGGAACATGGCCTTCTTGGATATGGGAGCAACCACCACCGCCTAGACAAAGCCTTTTAAGTAAAGCTAATATTTAATTTCCTTAAATAACTCTAGGTTAACCAAAAAGAACAATCGAATCACAAATTCAAAAAATAAGAAAACACAAACTCGAAAAAATAATTCGAAAAACTAGATCTAATGCCTCTTGTGTTTGGAATTCATACAAAAGAAATACAACTAGTATGATGCGGAAATTAATTACTAATTATACCTTCCTTTGTATGCAACGACCTCTTGATCTTCTACCGTATTCCTCTTCTTATCCCTGACGTTGTGTGGGCAACGATCTACCGAGATGAAAATCCACCTAAGCCACCTTCTTCTCCAAGCATGATTCGGCCACCACAAATATTCCATGAATAGATGTGGTTCGGTCACCACCACCAAGCTCCAAGGGATACTTCCTTTCTCTCCTTCTTCTCCATGCTAATATCCAGCCATCTTCAAGCTCCATGAGATTACAAGGTCCGGCCAATGAAGAAGAAAGAAAAGGAAGAAGGAAAAATAATAGGGTCGGCCACCACCAAGGAAGAAAAGAGAGGGAGAAAAATAATAGAGTCGTTAGCCATGAAGGCACCTCTACCCCCTCTTTTATAATCCTTGGTCTTGGCAAATAAGGAAATTTAATTAAAAACTTCCTTAATTCTTTTTCCATGAAAAGGAAAATTTTATTTAATTAAAACAATTTTCCTTTTCATTATTACATGGCCGGCCACTTATTTCCCCAAAACAAGGAGAGTTTTAATTAAAACAAAAATTAAAACTTCATAATTTATTTCCGGAAATTTATAAAAAATTTCTCCAATAATTTTTCCCTTCATGGTGGGTTATAAAAAGGAAATTTTATAAATTAAAATCTTTCTTTTAAACATGTGGATAATTTTCAAAAAGAAAAGTTATCTCTAAAAATTAAAATCTCTTTTCAATCTACAAATAAGGAAAGATATCAAATCTTTTCTTAATCTTTTGTAGAAACTAATAAAAGAGAATATTTAATTTTTAAAACTCTCTTTTAAATTATGATCATGGTTAAAAAGGAAAGTTTTCTCAAAATTAAAATCTCCTTTCAATCTACAAATAAGGAAAGATTTCAAATCTTTTCTTAATCTTTTGTAGAAAGTTATAAAAGGAAAGATTTAAATTTTAAACTCTCTTTTAAAACCATGATATCCACATAAGAAATAATTTTAATAAAAATTCTTTTAATATTCTAGTGGCCGACCACCTAAGCTTGGGATCTAAGCTTTGGCCAGCCACCAACTTGGCTCATCCACTTGGTCTTGGCCGGCCCTAGCTTGGGTTCCAAGCTAGCTTGGCCGGCCCCATTAGGATGGGTAAGAAGGTGGGTATGTGGTGGGTATAAATCTCTATATACAAGAGGCTACGATAGGGACCGAGAGGAGGAATTGGTTTTGGTCTCCCGATGAAATTAAGCTTCCCGTGTTCGCCCCGAACACACAACTTAACTTCATCAATAATAATTCATACCACTAAAAAATTATTATTGAACTACCGCACCAATCCCAAATTACATTTTAGGCTCCTTCTTATTATGAGTGTGTTAGTCTCCCTGTGTTTAAGATAATGAATGTCCACTAATTAAATGAGTTACTGACAACTCATTTAATTAATATCTTAGTCCAAGAGTAGTACCACTCAACCTTATCGTCATGTCGGACTAAGTCCACCTGCAGGGTTTAACATGGCAATACTTATGAGCTCCTCTTGGGGACATTCTCAACCTAGATAACTAGGACACAGATTCCTTCTATAATCAACAACACACACTATAAGTAATATCATTTCCCAACTTATCGGGCATATTGATTTATCGAGCTAAACCTCGCCCTTTGATAAGTCAAAGAAATAAATATTAAATATATGTGTTTGTTATTATATTAGGATTAAGAGCACACACTTCCATAATAACTAAGGTCTAGTTCTTTTATAAAGTCAGTACAAAAAGAACTTACCTAAAATGGTCCTACTCAATACACTTGGAGTGTATCAGTGTAATTTATTAGTTAAGATAAACTAATACTTAATTACACTACGACTACTTCAACGGTTTGTTCCTGTCCATTTTAGTCGCGAGCAACTGTTTATAATTTATAAAGAACCGACAACATGATCTTCTGTGTGTGACACCACACACCATGTTATCTACTATATAAATTAATTGAACAAATTACATTTAACAAATAAATGTAGATATTTGACCATTGTGATTCTTTATTTCTAAATAAATATTTATACAAAAGCTAGGCTTTTAGTATACACTCTAACAATAGAGAGTGTCAACTCCGATTAGAAGGATAGTTAACCCAACTTTGATGAAGTTGACACTCTAAGAGCATTTTCAAGGTTATTGTTAACCTTTGAAAATGATAAGGATTAATGGTTTACTCTTGGAAAGAGTAAGATGTGCCATAATGTGAGAAATTTAATTTTAAAAATTAATTTGGCACATTTGGGAAAATCATAAGAACTACCAAGTTGGGATTGTGGTATGTTCTTAGGAAATTGAGGGCAAATCTAAGCCTTATTTTATTTGGTTACTCTTGGAAGAGTAAATTGTGCTAAAATTTGAGGAATGTGCTTAATTTTAATTTGCATAAATAAATCAAGAGATTAAAGAAATGTCAAGTTGGGTTTTGGCATTTTCTTGATGAAATTGGGCAATCTAGGGTTTAATTTTAAGATTAGCTAAGGTTTAAGGATACTTAGATAGATAATCTAGGTATTTTATTTATACTAATTTGTCATGATTGCTTGCCCATCATATGTCATGACATCATATATATCTTTGCATTCATGTTTTATTATGAAAAAAAAATACCATGTCATGTCATACATACATCATGTAGTTATAAAAATTTTCTTTTGAAAATTATTTCTTTTTTATGTATGCCATAACATTATCATGCATTAATTTATTTCTTGAAAATTAAGGACAAATGGCATTCATTAACAAGTAACATCCTTGGTGAATGTTAAATGATTCAAAATGCCTAGATAGATATGCATGATCCCTAGATTATGGAAAAATCAAGTTTACATCTCACTAAAGACCCATAAGGTGACTTGTATGTGTTTTAGTACACATTAGATACAAGTGAGATGTTAGAATGATGAACAAAACTCAAGATGTTGATTTAGTGCATTCCTTTGAGTTTTAGGTTCATCAAAACACATAGTTATGTGTTTTCCAATCGTTGGAAAAGCTGATGTACAAGTCATGTGCATTGAGCCCAAGGAACATGGTTGGATATTTATTTTGACTTGAAAAACCTTGGTGAAGGCTATCTTTTGATAGTACTCATCATTGAAAAGTTAGACACAAACTAGAAGAAAACACTAAAGTTTTTACAAGTTTTCAAGTTTGTGTCAATCTTTGAAAATATGAAGTATTTTCTTAGAAAACTATTTTTTTCATGATAATGTATATCCTAAATAATATCTACATGAATTTTCATGATTTTTCTAATTTTGTAGAATTTATGGGGACTTTCTGAAATTGACTGAAAATGTGTTTCAGCATTTTTAGAGCTTCAATCGATCACCCGATCGATTGGAGTGCCTCAATCGATCGGGCGATCGATTGAGAAGGCATTTCTCGCGAGAAGAAGCTCGTTGGATCGATCCACGCATCGATCCACGCAGCTTGAATCGATCAGTGGATCGATTCAAGCAGGTTCAATCGATTGGGACCCAACTCCAATCGATTGGGGATGCTGATTTTGGCTGGGAAAGCTTATTTTCAGCATTCTAAACCATTTTTAGTCTATAAAATCATTCCTTATCCCTCAAAACATATTTGTATTCATTTAGGGGGAGTTTTCATGATGAAAACAAGGATGGATTGGTTAAGGAAGACTAAGTAGAGGTTTAGGTTGAGGTTTGGTTTCAATATTGAATTTTTGAACCTCAAAACTTCTAAATTTGGGTTTCCTGAAGTTTTAGGGATTCCAAGTCATTTTTGGTGCAATGAAAGAAGTTACGTGCATGTCTTTAGGGGGAGTTACTCTTTAAGGACATGAAAATCTATTTTTCATACACCATGGAAGGTGGTTAACCTTCTTTAGCTAAAATGCTCAAGGTTGGGCATTTGAATATAATGGAGAGTGGATATCTTTATTATTCATGTGGTGTATGCTCAAGGATGAGCATTGGAAATAATGAAGGGTATGGAACCTTCGTTATTGTGTTGTGAACAACGAGTGAAGTTGTAAACAACGTTGGGTAACTCTTCAGGGGGAGAGTTGTTGATGTGTGCCAATAGGGGGAGAATGTAGTGTTTAAGTTAGGCCTTCATTCCCTAAATAGGGGGAGAATGTGTATTGCCCTATGGGAAAAGGGAAAGATGAAGGAAACCCTCATTCATACATTGGCATGAAGGAAGTTGAGGCTATGTGATTAGCCTAACTTAAAGGAGGTATTGTCAAACATCAAAAAGGGGGAGATTGTTGGTGCAATATTCCCTAGGTCAAGGTTGACCTGGTTGACTGAGCTTGAATTGAGTCAAGCTCGAGTCTCGATATTTGGGTTTCGATGTTTGACAATACATGTAGACAACACATGGAGATTATAGGTGAAATTATTCATGTGGGGAGATTGTGAAGGAGAGTCAAGTAGGTCAAGGTTGACTGGATACTTGGCTAGAAAATCCTGGTTAGTGAAGCCAGGTGAAAGACCTAGTGAGTGAAGCTAGGCAGATGGAAAATCCTGGTGAGTGAAGCCAGGTAAAAGATCTAGTGAGTGAAGCTAGGTAGAAGGAAATCCTGGTGAGTGAAGCCAGGTGAAAGTCCTAGTGAGCAAAGCTAGGCAGAAGGAAAGTCCTGGTGAGTGAAGCCAGGCAGATGAGAAGTCCTAGTGAGTGAAGCTAGGTAGAAGGAAAGTCCTGGTGAGTGAAGCCAGGCAGATGGAAAGTCCTGGTGAGTGAAGTCAGGCAAAGGAAATCCAGATGGGTCAAGGTTGACCAGACATCTGGTGAAAGTCCAAGTAGGTCAAAGGGATTGACCGGATACTTGGCACGAGGATAAAAGTCCAAGTGGGTCAAAAGAATTGGTCGGACACTTGGTAAGGAAGTCCTAGCAGTTCGAGGGTGACCGGATGCTAGGCATGATGTACCAACAGGTCATGGTTGACCGGATGTTGGTTTAGGGGACTTTGGACTTGGTTTTTGGGCAAAAACCATGAGCTGGATCGATCAGCCGATCGATTAGCTCATGCCTAATCGATCAGCTGATCGATTGGGTGAGTGCCCACGATAAGATTCCTCCCAATCGATCAGTGGATCGATTGGGAGAATTGTCGATCGCACAGAAAGCCTCCCAATCGATCGGCTGATCAATTGGGAGGTTCTGCTTTCACGCGATAAGGGATGGATCGATCATCCGATCGATCCAGGCGATTTCCCGAGAGCACAGAAGCGCTCTGGATCGATCGGCCGATCGATCCAAAGCCTCCCCAATCGATTGGGAGCAATCCAATCGATTGGGATTCGACCGTTGGCTTCGTTTTTAGACGTTGGCGTGCGATTCCTTCGGCAGAACTCTCGGCTCTCATCTCTGATCTTTACAGCGATTTCACCGCTTCTCCACAGAGTTCCCACCGCCAGATCATGAAGGTTCTTGGAGGCATTTCTAAGTCAAGAGGCGGATCTACAGTAAGAAGAAGAAGCTAGGGTTAGGGTTTCTTGTGTAAACCGTGTAAGCTTTCCCTTGTATTTACTTCTCTTTATTTCTTGTTGTACTGAGAGTATTGTAGGGCTTCTCCACCTTCGGTAGTTACCGTAAAGGAGCATGTTCATAGTGGAGGGTGCGTGAGTGTGTGGATACTTGGATTAGTCACCTCTTCTTGAGGTGGATACCAAGTAAATCCCTTGTGTTAGCGTTGTGTATTTGTTTTCTTGTATTTCCGCTGCACATCATCAAAGAAGTAAGCAATGACGAGCACGAGATTGCGCCGAGCTATTCACCCCCCCCCCCCCTCTAGCTACATATTTGTTCCCAACAAACACTACTCTTATTGGTGTCACTAAGGATAGAGATAAGGAGATTAGTTTGGTCTCTTGCTTCCTTGTGGAAGAGTTGTCTCTCCTTTCCAGGAAGTACCCTAGATGTCTGTGAACGGGTTACCCCTGTCACTAGGGCCCCTTGGGTGTACTATCTAGGATATTTTCTCTACGAGATTGGCAATTCCTACACAATCGATTATATGATATAGAGATCGAGTAGTCGAAACAAAGCAAGCGAAATCATCCAATGAAATAGAGGTAAAAGTATGAGTCTTACATCAAACCAATCCACAACTACTCCCTCATCCTAGAACAAAGAATCTACTCCATAGATGCCAGAGAAAAACCCGAAGACATAATGTTAAGCATACAATTCTCAAACAAGAAAAGATAAAGAGAAAAGATGCTTATCCAACGACGACGAGTGATCTTCGAATCCAATCCTTTGCTTTTGGAGTTGATGTGGTGATGAAGGATTGCTGGACGGAGGTCCTGGATGGCATGGAATGGCACCAAGTCGATTATCTCTCTGACGGCTCACCTCCCGGCTCTCTCCCCTTGAGGAAAAGGGTTAAACCTCTTTTATAGGCTAGGGCACGGCTGCGGCGACAAGGCCATGTAAGGATGGCACGGCCGTGCCCTTTCTTGTCTCTGGCCACACTGCACGACCGTGCCAATTGGTACGGCCGTGTGAGCTTTGAGCTCGGTTCCTGAGGCACGGTCGTGCAGTGTTGCACGATCATTCCTTGCTTGGCTTCGATCATCGGGGGCACGTGCAAGTTGTTAGCTAGAGCCCTAGAGCCAATCATTTGATGATTGTATTTTAGACTTATTGTATCATATTCTATATAAATAAAGGCATTTGGATTTTGGTTATTATACTTACTTGTATTGGTGCCAAATAAACTAAGTATAATAATGTCCTTGAGTAGATGGTTCTCACCTATATCAATCGGTTAGTTGAACCGATAGTGAGATGATATAGGGAACACTACTCTTAATCATTCCTAGTCGAGTATTAACATTCAGGGACAATGTTAATGCAATAAGACTAGCATGTAGGTCAACTCGATGACTTGATCTCACAAGTCATGGATATAGAGATATCAAGTTGACACATGGGTATACATTAGAAAATGTATACTGAATGACCCGCCATGAGAAAGTATCATGGATCGTTATATGAGTGTCATATACTTTCTCATGTGGCTATTAGTATGACTACTAGTCCTTAGACCTGAAGTCACCATAGATCCCTACATAAGGAGTTATGTACTTTGGTTTCGTCAAACGTCACCCGTAACTGGGTGGACTATAAAGGCGATTACTAGGTATATAACAAATTATGCAGAGGGATGTGAGTGATGTAGATGGGATCTATCCCTCCTATATGACGGGAGAGACATCGGTATTCTTGATAGAGTGAGACCACGAAGTGCATGGCCATGCCCAAATGAGTCAATATGGGATATTGAGCTCATTTGATTTAGTGAGTCTACTTGGAGTTCAAGATTTAGATTGGTCAGAGGATGACACGGTCTATGCCTCACATTGACCAATCTAGATGTCTAGGATAGAAGGGCACTTGTCATATATTGTGAGGAGTCACAATTAGTAGTCACAAGGTGATGTTGGATCTCGACATTTCTTGTAACTTGGGTAGTAATGATGTGTTTCTAGATACCGCTCATTACTTATGCTCCTAAATGGGTTTAGGGCATTGCCAACGTTACAAGAACCTATAGGGTCACACACTTAGGACAATTAGATGGAGATTAGGTTCATATGATGAACCAACAGGATTAGATTCATTTGATGAATCAAATTGGATTAATAGTAATCCTAATTGGGCTAACTTGAGTTTGACTCAAGTTGATTCATGTGTTCAATGAGTCTAATTTAGATTTTGACTCATTGAATCAATTTAATCAAATGAATTAGATTCATTATATTAAGTTGGCTTGAATCAAATGGTTGGATTCGATCAACCATGGAAGAGATTTGGTCAAGTTTGACTTGACTTGAGAGGAAGATTAAAAGTCAAGTTTGACTTGACTTTATGCCACCTCATTGGTGAGTTGGCATTGATATGAACCAATGATGTTATTCCACATCATCATGATTGCCACCTCATGGGAGTTACTAGTGAGTGCCGCCTCATGGAGGTTACATTCCCTCTTTGATGACAACTTAATGCATTAATGAGGGGGTTACATTTGGGAAATGTGGTCGGCCACAATTTGAATGAAAATGGATTCATTTTCATTCAAGTGATTATTATTGCATCTTCTTCCTCTCAAGCTCTCCCTCTCCTCTTCTTGCCGTGGCTGATCAAGGGTGCTAGCACACCTTTGTTTAGTTTCTCTCCACCTAATTAGTTCGTGTGGATACTTCTAGAGGAGTGTCTATTTTGACACTCTCGAGATCCGGCACTGTTTGGACGAGCGGGAACGCGAAGGGCTTCGCAAAAGGGTAAATTTCTAAACATATAGATCTAAGTGTAGATCTAGATAGTAAACTCGTACTCGTAAGTTTTTCGTAAATTTTCTTCGCACGGATCCATGGCTAGGGGCTTTCGGGGTTTCCGCGACGCGAAAAAGTGATTTTCGCGGCCCGAAAAACCCAACAGTGGTATCAGAGCCACGTGCAAAGATGAATACGAGTTTATTTTGTGTTTTATGAAAACTTTTCAGTTCTGTAATATTCTTTAAATTTAGGTTTTTTATAGTTTTTATGGATAATTTTCTCGTAGAAGCGAAGCACAAGTGTTTCGGCACTTGTAGGCTTCCGCTACCGGGAAGATTTTTCCAAAACGGCCAAGTTTCGCCCCAAAACTTTTTGGGACAGCGGGCTAAGGTGCTGTTAGATCGCAATGGAACCCTCATGATGGTTAGATCGCGTGTAGGGGCGCTGCCCCTGGCCCCGCAAGGGGATTCGTTCCGCGATTGCGCCCGAAAATCGCTAAACGGAACCGCCGGGAAATTGTATTCATAAAAATTATAAAAATTATAGAAATATATAATTTTGAATTATATATTATTTTTGTGATAGTCATGGCCCAAAGACCCAATTTGATTGGATAATTCGTGTTGTAATTCATAATACGGTCTGCGTGCCGTGATGTGATGTGCGTGTTGTATGTTTTTATTTTTTTCGCGACCTACGCGTAGTGCCTTTCTCTTTTATTCTTGTGTAAATTAGATTTAGACTCGAATGTAACTCGAGTTTCAAAATGTAATGTAAATTTTGAAGCGGTGGAAGGTCCACTCGAGACGGAGTTACGAGGAGGGCGCGAGCAACACGAGGTGGTCAAAGGAAGGAGCTTGAGAAGTTGTTGACCTTAGGTTGACCATCCGATCTTCTCATTGGCTTGAGAAGATCGTAGTAGGGGCCATGACATAATCATAAAATTATTTGATTAATTATTTAATTAATTATTTTGTGTGTATGTGATGCATGCTAGTTAATTAAGTAATTAATTAGTGCCTTACGATTAGATTAGATCTAAGTTGTGCACATGATGCACCCTTCGATTAGATTAGATCTATCGAGTATATGATACGCATCATCATTTAGATTAGATCTAAAACGCGTCAACTCGTAATGCCTGCCATGCCGTGATACCTACCACTACCTCGATCGCATGCTGTTGTTGAATTTGCCAAAGCAGAGCAACACATACTATCTTGGTAGGGTACAGAGGGACAATCTTGGTCCCGCCTATCAACGCAAGGGTGAGTACAACTCAATTAGATTGAGTATTCCTAGTTAACTCGGTTGGATCGAGTATAACTATAGGCATTCTTCCAACGGTTGGAATGATAGGTCAAAATCACATTTATATTAACTCTCGGGCATATTAGCCATAGCTAACTCGAGTTTTAATATCAATGTGGATCTTGATCCTATAAACAAGAGTTGCATAGAGATGTAATTGGTAATCGTTACCTACCGATCATACTAAGTCTTGGGCGTATTAGCCAAGCTAACTCAAGGGTTAGTATGATGTGGATCTTGTCCCACATGAATTATAGAATTCAGTGGGAGCATCATTTAGTTAAAGGCCTAATTAAATGATTAAGAATATGATACTTATTTCTGCATTTATTTCTGTTGTAGATTACCATGACGTCGAATACGAACATTTTCTCCCTGCGATCTGTCCTTAAGAAGGACAAGCTCAACGGAGCAAATTTCCTGGACTGGTACAGGAACCTGAGAATAGTTCTCACCCAAGAACGTAAACTGTACGTTCTGGAGCAGCCCATTCTGGAGGCTCCTCCTGCCACTGCCACGCGAGCAGACCGAGATGCTTACAAGAAGCATCAAGATGACGCATTAGATGTGTCCTGTCTTATGCTCGCTACCATGAACTCTGAGCTTCAGAAGCAACATAAGTTGATGGGTGCTTACGATATGGTTGAACATCTTTGTCACCTATATCAAGGACAAGCAAGGCACTGGAAGAGAAACTCCAAAGAATACTTGGAAGATCTTAAGAAGAAGAGAAATAAGATTTCTACTTCAGGTATACATGTTATAGAAGTTAACCTCTCTATTTCTTCATCGTGGGTATTAGATACCGGATGTGCTTCACACATTTGTACTAATGTACAAGCGCTGAGAAATAGCAGGGCATTGACAAAGGGTGAGATAGACCTACGAGTAGGCAATGGAGCACGGGTTGCTGCTATTGCTGTAGGAACTTACCATCTATCTCTGCCCTCTGGGCATGTACTAGAATTAGATGATTGTTGTTATGTGCCTACTTTAACTAAGAACATTATATCTATTTCTTGTTTGGACAAGAAAGGTTTTTCGTTTATAATAAAAAATAAATGTTGTTCCGTTTATTTAAACGAAATGTTCTATTGTAGTGCACCTCTGATAAACGGACTCTATATTCTAGACCTTGAGAGCCCTATCTATAACGTAAATACCAAGAGGTTCAAGTCAAATGACATGAACCAAACTTACCTTTGGCACTGTCGCTTAGGTCATATAAATGACAAGCGCTTATCCCAGCTCCATAAGGATGGTTTGTTGGACTCATTTGATTTTGAATCATATGAGATATGCGAGTCATGCCTACGAGGCAAGATGACCAAGACTCCCTTTAGTGGGCACAGCGAGAGAGCAACTGATTTGTTAGGACTCATACATAGTGATGTATGTGGCTCTTTCAATGTTGCTGCTAGAGGCGGTTATAGGTACTTCATCACATTTACTGATGACTTCAGTAGATATGGTTATGCATATTTGATGACACATAAGTCTGAATCCTTTGAAAAGTTCAAAGAATTCAAGAATGAAGTACAGAACTAGCTTGGCAAGAGTATTAAGATACTTCGATCCGATCGAGGTGGAGAATACCTTAGCCAAGAGTTTCGTGACTACCTAGCAGAGTGTGGGATCCTATCCCAACTCACTCCTCCTGGAACACCACAGTGGAATGGTGTATCTGAAAGGAGGAATCGTACCTTATTAGATATGGTACGATCTATGATGAGTCACACAGATCTTTCGACATATCTTTGGGGCTATGCTCTAGACACGGCAGCTTTTATACTCAACCGAGTTCCATCTAAGGCTGTGATAAAGACACCAGATAGGATATGGACTGGGAGAGATGCCCAGGTGTCTTTCATGAGGATTTGGGGTTGTGAGGCTTACGTTCGACGTCAAGTCTCAGACAAGTTAGGACCCAAATCCGACAAGTGCTACTTTATTGGATATCCCAAGGAAACTAAGGGATATTACTTCTACATTCCTAGTCAGCACAAGATAGTTGTGGCAAAGACTGGGGTCTTTCTAGAAAGGGACTTTGTTTCTAAAAAGACTAGTGGGAGCACGTTCGATCTTGAAGAAGTTCAAGATGCGAACAATAGCACTGATGCCTCGATGGAAGTTGAACTGGAACCACAAAGTGTTGTGGATGATGTTGTTCCACAAAGAGTTGAGGAACAACAACCAATTCATGTAGACATACGTCTTCGCAGGTCTGATAGGGTACGTCGTCAGCCTAAGAGATACTCATTTCTCTTGTCTGACCATGATGACGTTATGCTCAAAGAGGATGAGCCTACCACCTATCAGGAAGCTGTGATGAGACCAGATTCCGAGAAATGGCTAGAGGCCATGAGATCCGAGATGGAATCCATGTACACCAACCAAGTATGGACTTTGGTTGATCCACCTGAAGGGGTAAAACCCATTGGGTGTAAGTGGGTCTTTAAGATAAAGACTGACATGGATGGACTTATCTATAAGGGTCGCTTGGTAGCTAAAGGTTTCAAGCATATTCATGGTATTGACTATGATGAAACCTTTTCTCCAGTAGCGATGTTTAAGTCCATTCGGATCATGCTTGCTATTGCAGCCTACCATGACTATGAGATATGGCAGATGGATGTCAAAACTGTGTTTCTGAATGGAAACCTACTCGAGGATGTGTACATGACACAACTTGAGGGTTTTGTAGATCCACAGCATACTAGCAGAGTATGCAAGCTGCATAGGTCCATTTATGGACTAAAGCAAGCTTCTCGGAGCTGGAATCTTCGATTCGATGATGCAATCAAACAGTTTGGTTTCATCAAGAACGAAGATGAGCCTTGTGTCTACAAGAAGGTTGTAGGGGATATAGTTGTCTTCCTCATATTGTATGTGGATGACATACTACTCATTGGGAAGGACATCCCTATGCTTCAGTCTGTCAAGACTTGGCTAGGGAGTTGCTTCTCAATGAAGGACTTAGGTGAAGCATCCCGCATTCTAGGGATACAGATCTATAGAGATAGATCTAAGAGATTGCTTGGCCTAAGTCAGAGTACATACATTGACAAGGTACTCCTTCGGTTTGCCATGCAGAATTCCAAGAAGGGATTTCTGCCGATGTCACATGGCGTGAGTCTTTCGAAGACTCAAGGTCCCTCTTCTAGAGAGGAGAGAGACCGCATGGATCAGATCCCTTATGCCTCAGCCATAGGATCGATCATGTACGCCATGCTATGTACTCGACCTGATGTCTCGTATGCTTTGAGCATGACAAGCAGATACCAGTCAGATCCAGGTGAAAGTCACTGGATAGCGGTCAAGAATATTCTTAAGTACTTAAGAAGGACTAAAGAATATTTCTTGATATATGGAGGCAATGATGAGCTAGCTGTAAAGGGTTACAGTGATGCTAGCTTCCAGACCGACCAGGATGACTATAGATCGCAGTCGGGGTTCGTATTTTGCATTAATGGTGGTGCTGTCAGCTGGAAGAGTTCGAAGCAGGATACAGTAGCTGATTCTACAACAGAAGCCGAGTACATTGCTGCATCAGAGGCAGCAAAGGAGGCAGTTTGGATCCGCAAGTTCATCACTGAACTTGGGGTGGTTCCTAGCATTGCTGACCCCATTGAGCTCTATTGTGACAACAATGGAGCTATAGCACAGGCGAAGGAACCTCGCTCACACCAGCGGACCAAACACATACTACGGCGCTTCCATCTCATTCGAGAGATCATCGAGAGAGGAGATGTGAAGATTTGTAGAGTACCTACAGAGGCTAACATCGCAGATCCCTTGACCAAGGCTTTGGCACAGAAGAAGCATGATGGTCACACTAGGTCATTTGGGCTTAGAGCCTACACTGATTGGCACTAGTGCTAGTGGGAGATTGTTAGCTAGAGCCCTAGAGCCAATCATTTGATGATTGTATTTTGGACTTATTGTATCATATTCTATATAAATAAAGGTATTTGGATTTTGGTTATTATACTTACTTGTATTGGTGCCAAATAAACTAAGTATAATAATGTCCTTGAGTAGATGGTTCTCACCTATATCAATCGGTTAGTTGAACCGATAGTGAGATGATATAGGGAACACTACTCTTAATCATTCCTAGTCGAGTATTAACATTCAGGGACAATGTTAATGCAATAAGACTAGCATGTAGGTCAACTCGATGACTTGATCTCACAAGTCATGGATATAGAGATATCAAGTTGACACATGGGTATACATTAGAAAATGTATACTGAATGACCCGCCATGAGAAAGTATCATGGATCGTTATATGAGTGTCATATACTTTCTCATGTGGCTATTAGTATGACTACTAGTCCTTAGACCTGAAGTCACCATAGATCCTTACATAAGGAGTTATGTACTTTGGTTTCGTCAAACGTCACCCGTAACTGGGTGGACTATAAAGGCGATTACTAGGTATATAACAAATTATGCAGAGGGATGTGAGTGATGTAGATGGGATCTATCCCTCCTATATGACGGGAGAGACATCGGTATTCTTGATAGAGTGAGACCACGAAGTGCATGGCCATGCCCAAATGAGTCAATATGGGATATTGAGCTCATTTGATTTAGTGAGTCTACTTGGAGTTCAAGATTTAGATTGGTCAGAGGATGACACGGTCTATGCCTCACATTGACCAATCTAGATGTCTAGGATAGAAGGGCACTTGTCATATATTGTGAGGAGTCACAATTAGTAGTCACAAGGTGATGTTGGATCTCGACATTTCTTGTAACTTGGGTAGTAATGATGTGTTGCTAGATACCGCTCATTACTTATGCTCCTAAATGGGTTTAGGGCATTGCCAACGTTACAAGAACCTATAGGGTCACACACTTAGGACAATTAGATGGAGATTAGGTTCATATGATGAACCAAGAGGATTAGATTCATTTGATGAATCAAATTGGATTAATAGTAATCCTAATTGGGCTAACTTGAGTTTGACTCAAGTTGATTCATGTGTTCAATGAGTCTAATTTAGATTTTGACTCATTGAATCAATTTAATCAAATGAATTAGATTCATTATATTAAGTTGGCTTGAATCAAATGGTTGGATTCGATCAACCATGGAAGAGATTTGGTCAAGTTTGACTTGACTTGAGAGGAAGATTAAAAGTCAAGTTTGACTTGACTTTATGCCACCTCATTGGTGAGTTGGCATTGATATGGACCAATGATGTTATTCCACATCATCATGGTTGCCACCTCATGGGAGTTACTAGTGAGTGCCACCTCATGGAGGTTACATTCCCTCTTTGATGACAACTTAATGCATTAATGAGGGGGTTACATTTGGGAAATGTGGTCGGCCACAATTTGAATGAAAATGGATTCATTTTCATTCAAGTGATTATTATTGCATCTTCTTCCTCTCAAGCTCTCCCTCTCCTCTTCTTGCCGTGGCTGATCAAGGGTGCTAGCACACCTTTGTTTAGTTTCTCTCCACCTAATTAGTTCGTGTGGATACTTCTAGAGGAGTGTCTATTTTGACACTCTCGAGATCCGGCACCGTTTGGACGAGCGGGAACGCGAAGGGCTTCGCTACAAGGGTAAATTTATAAACATGTAGATCTAAGTGTAGATCTAGATAGTAAACTCGTACTCGTAAGTTTTTCGTAAATTTTCTTCGCACGGATCCATGGCTAGGGGCTTTCAGGGTTTTCGCGACGCGAAAAAGCGATTTTCGCGGCCCGAAAAACCCAACACAAGTATGCACGGCCATGCTCTGATTTGCCTCTGGGTTGGCCACACGGCCGTGCAAGAGTTGCACAGTTGTGCACTTCTCCTCTCCTATTTGGCCACACGGTCGTGCGAGGTTGCACGGCCGTGTTCTCTGGCTCGTTCCGGTGCGTTGACAATCGTTGTTTTTGCTCCGAAAGTTATCCCTTTCATCACAAAACCAAACAAAGAGTAGATATCCGAACAAAAGAGTATATATGATGAGTACATGATAAAAGAGGCGATCATGCAAAGAGTATATCCGTATAAAGCAAGTGAATGTGTGTTAAAACATGCATAAATGATCATAATATTTACGCACATCTCCGAGCCATAGGATGCACTTACCAAAATTGGTCACACTAAGTTTCTCATGTGTGGTTCACCAAGTCCTACACGACTCAAACACACATATCAAATCCATATGAAAATCTGACTTAAACTCTTTAACACACACATCAAAATCATAATCGTACCTGATCAAACTAGGTTTATTGCATCCACAAATAATACTTTTATCACTACATATTATCTTCAACTGATCACACAAATATTTACCCCCACGATCAGTGCATATGATTTTATCATTTTGATCTAATTGATTTTTAACTTCATTCGTATTATTTAAAGAAATCTAATGCTTCAAATTTATGAGAAATTAAATACATGTGACCAAAACATGTGAAGTCATCAATAAATGTAAAGAAATAAAAAGCTCCATGTAGTGTCTGAAACCAAAGCATTTTAAATAAGAGGATTTATTTGATTTATTTAGATTTAATTGAATAATTTAAATAAATAAATTTAGTTAGATTAAATTAATTAGGTTAGTTCACATTTATGGAATTTGGATTGACCAATTATAACTGTTGGATATAAATATGTATAAAGTTTATTTTAAATCCAAATAGGTATATATAAAATTTATAATGCCTAGTAAGAATATAAAATTTATATAACCCATGTACATAAATTTTATATAAAAATTTATGTAACTCATGGACATAAATTTGTATAAAATTTATTACATATGAATTTTATGTAAGAAATTTATTTAAGATATATATATACTACATATATATATGTGTGTGTATATATGGTATATATATTCTTTTTTTTATAAACTTAATTAAGGTGTGTATGTATATGAGGACATGGTAATCCAAATTTTCCATAGGAAAATTCATTAGAAAAAGGGGAATTAATGTGTATAAAAAATTTTAGTATCTTTCAAATGTATAAAAAAAAATTACACACATATATGGTATGTAATAAATTTGAGATATGAATATATATAGATTTGAATTTATTTCCCATAGGAGCTTGATATGAAGATTAATATGTATAGAAATTTAGTTTATTATAGAATCATTCAAATGTATTTTTGGAATGGACGTGGCACCACCAATATATATATGCACCCTTAGAAAGAAAAGTGTTGCTCGAATATTGTTTTGCAACTTTTCGCCAACCCCTAGCTCTCACCACCGCCAGCCTAGCTTCCGCCACTACCGGACCTAGCCATAAGGAGAGGTGAAGAAGAAGAGGTTTAGTAGAAAGAGGTTTAGTAGCAAAAAGGAGTTGAAGGCATGTTCTTCCCATCTTATGAATTTATTGGTTCCTATAAACTATGGATGTTAGGTTCCTTGGTAGGTGTATTAAACTTGGGTTTGGTTAGCTACCATTATATTCCTCCTTCTTCCTTATCATGATAATATTAGATGCTATGACCATAACCATGTTTTTAATTACTCTATGGTGTATGCTAGATTTGATTTTTGGTTTAGGATGTGTGAAATAAAATATGTCTGGATAACTTCGTGGTTATTATAGGTTTCGGATTATAAGGTTTAAAATGCTATGAAACCAATTAGGTTTGACAACCTTGGATGTTATACGATAATACGGAATGGGTCTAGGAAGTTATGAAATCATGCATGTACTATACTTTGTTATGCATTAATTAGTTCCCTTTAATTCATGTATGTTTAGACACCATGGTAAGATAAGTGATAACTTCAAAATTTAGATAGTTATGATGATGTTTATGTTCCCTACTTGTTTGCTAATCTAGATAACCTTATATGCCTTGAGAAGGTTTCGGACTCTAGTTTGATTTGTATTTTCTTGGATTTCTAATTTAGGAAATCTTATGTTTTCTTCTTGCTTGACATCATGGTAACTTTTCATGCTACATGTATTTTTAGATTTCTAATTTAGGAAAGCTTATGATTGCTTTTTGCTTGACATCATGGTAACTTTACCTGCTACATGTATTTTTTTGGATTTCTAATTTAGGAAAGCTTATGTTCTCTTCTTGCTTGACATCATGGTAACTTCACATGCTACATGTATTTTTGGATTTCTAATTTAGGAAAGCTTATGATTTCTTTTTGCTTGATATCATGGTAACTTTACATGCTACATGTATTTTTGGATTTCTAATTTAGGAAAGCTTATGATTTCTCTTTGCTTGACATCATGGTGACTTTACATGCTACATGTATTTTTGGAGCTCTAGTTTAGATAGGCTTATGTTTTCTTCTTGCTTGTTGATCCTGTCTGAGAAGCTTGACAAAATATAAAGCTGGGAGAAAACCTACTGCTGGTGAAGAATAATACCTATAGAATATCGATCCGAGAAACCCAAAGCGGATCCAAGCGAATAAGGGTCACAGAATGCCCTCCTTGTGCAAAGATCCAAGACGAAAGGAAAGATTCAATGAAGAAAACCAAGATCTGGAGCTTCCAAAGCTTCCTGCACACAAGAGATCAACCAACACTATTGTCAGTGATCTAAGACCGGGGTGGGAATCCCTGACTAGGTCCTCCGACGCTCAAATCAGTGATCTCTCTTAGTGTGGGAGAAAGAAGAAGATGAACAGTTACTAAAAACTAGGGTTGTGAATGTGATGAGATTGAGCCTCGGCGTAAGCATACCTGGCCAACGAAGAGGATTCTCCTTTTTATACCACTTCATTTAACCTCCGTAGTCATGAAGTGGACCCCGGTTTGTTAGAGTTTGTTATGAGATGACGTAAACCCTATACTTGCCGAAAATAACCTTTTAAGGAATCTTTTTTATGCCCCAGATGTACCTTCTTTGTCGCCTAGTACCTGTAGAAGAGTCTAGAAACATTCTTCCTTCTAAATTAGCAAACCTGTTATATAATCACATACTACAGATATCTTTATTAAGCTATTTATAAATATTCTTAAAATACATGGCCAATATTGGTCTATATTTTCTTAAGCATGTTATCCCGGCTGATGTTGGTCTATATTTTCCTAAGCATGTTAGCCTGACCGATATTGGTCTATGCTTTCTCAAGCATACTATCCCAGCCGATGTTGGCCTATGTTTCTATAAGCATGTTAGCCCGGCCGACATTAGCCTATGCTTTCTTGAGCATACTATCCCGGCCGATGTTGGCCTATGTTTCTATAAGCATGTTAGCCCGGCCGACATTAGTCTATGCTTTCTCGAGCATACTATCCTGGCCGAGGTTGGCCTATATTTTATTAAGTATGTTACCCCGGCCATTCTTGGCCTGTATCTTCTTACGAGTATTATCCCGGCCGATATTGGCCTATCCTTCTCGTTTCTTAACTCTGCTACCTCTTTTCCCCTTTTCACCGGGGACCTACTAAACCTAACCCATATCACTAGCCTTCCCTTCAAGTCTAGTCGAAGGAGGTATAACCGACTGACTAGACCCAGGTCTATTTTTGTTTCTTTGCTTATCTTTAACTGTGACTCTGCCATTGCTACTGCAGTAGCCTTGTGACCTTCTTTATTGTAGCCCTCGTGACTTCTGGTACAGCAATCTCGTGAACCCAAGTACAGTGATCCTGTGAGTCTTTTGATCCTTTAAATAGAGCTATGATCTTCCCCTCATTCTTCACTCACCTTAGTTCTTTTCCTCCTTGTTCGCCTCTTCTTGCCGAGAATATGGCTTTAGACCCCCCATTCTGGGGGTAATTCTTGTTGAACAAGGCGAAATCTATATATGAGGTTGCCCAAGCTATGGATCTAGTTAACTTTCTGGTCCGAGAGCTGGAAGTATTTCTATCAATCGCCCAGTTTCAAGTACGATTAGAAACTGCCCTGAGGAACAACGTTCCTCGAGCTCTAGAATCTCAAGCCAAAGACATGACTGCTCTGCAGACTCAACAGGCCTCAGAGGGGTTCACGCTAATCATGGAGGTTCAAGTAACTAGTCCCTGGGCGTCGCGACGATGGCAAAGCCCAGGTTATCTGCAGGCTAAGGTGGATGCTCTGGAAGCAGGGCTCAAAATGTGCATGCAGGCAGTGGATTATTCCGTGATATGCCTGAGGGAGCTTGAACAAGTTTGCACCTCCTTTGTTCATGAGACCACTCTCTTTCCTACTTTCTCCCGAGCATGAAAGACCCACTAGTTCTTCTAAACGGGGAGGGAGGAGGGCAATTCGGTTGGATGACAGATTTTTCATCCTACTCTCCTACCAGGAAAAATATTTCCACTTCTGTGGTGTGGTCGGGTTTACCCTTAGTTGGGTTGAAGTTTTTTAAGAAGTATGAGAGCATGTTTTAGCAGGTTTCTATTCAAGTCTAGCTGAAGGAGGTGTATGAGTTTATGTTTAGTTGAATTACATAGTTTAGGCAATATTACATGTTCAATTAGGCTTTGTCTATTGAGTATATGTAAACCCTATTTGTCCTTTACTTAATTGATGACACACTTCGAGTTATACAAGGCTAAACGCCTCACATGTAAATCGATATGTTATACTTAATTAAACCCTTTTGATCCTTGGCCGATGCTAACCTATTTATGGTAGACATGTTATCCCGGTCGATATTATTATAGACACGTTATCCCAGTCGATACTAGTCTGTTTGTTGTAGACGTGTTATCCCGGTCGATATTGACCTGTTTATTATAGACATGCTATCCCGACCGAGGTTAGTCTGTGCTTTATAATTATATTAATTCAGACAGTGCTTCACGCATGACTGACTATTATTATTTCTTATTTTCTGTCTTCGACACGGGATCTTGTCAACTCCATTCCATCCTCCTTTATTACATATAGTAAACTACGCCCTCCTTCCAGAGTTTCCTTGATTATGATTGGTCCTTCAATGGTAAGAGAATGTTGGAGGCGCATGACGAGGCACTACCAACCCTTGCATGATTCAATTTGTCGCGTCTATCATAAATGCTCATTTATGGTCATATGACGCGTGTCTTTTCTTATCTTCTACGTAACACCCGCGTCTGAACATTTTTATAATCAACGGTGTTTGTTGCAAAAAGGGTATTCTGATCTGACGGTCATCATATGTTCTTTCAACCTTAAACCCTTCATCTTCTTATAGACTTTGTTCCTTTTTCCTTACCTTAGCGTTTCTTCCTTACTGCCATCTTTGATCAACCCTTGCGCTCACCATCTTCCAGTGATCCTCTTTCTTAACTCTTAGTAAGTAACTTGTTGCTCCGTTAACCTTTACTTCTATCAATGGCTGAAGAAACAATTGCTCCCTGGTATAAAATTTCATCCTCTTTCGACAAGGATGCTCAGCTTGCCATTCGTCTGCAATATAAGATTCCTATGGAATATGACATCATAATTCCTAACCCAGACGAACATCCTCACCATCCTGCTAACTGTGTAACCTTCTTTAGGGATCAGTTGATAGGGGGTTTAAGGTTTCTCATTCCTCCTTTTCTGATCGATGTAAGCCAATATTTCGACATTCCTCTTCAACAATTAGTGCCTAATGCATTTCGTTATTTGTGTGGCATATACATGTTGTTTCGTACACTTGATATTCCTCCTACTCCTCAAAATATTTTCATGTTTTCTTATCCAAAAGTAGCAAAACCAGGTGTTTTTCTTTTTCAATCTCGGACTAAGATGGTCCTGTTTGATGATATGCCCTCTTCTCTTAAAGCTTGGAAATCTCGTTTCTTTTTTGTAAAGTTTCCGGGACCTATTCCTTGGTCTCATGCTTGAAGATCTTCTCTACCTCCTTTACCTGATGTCAAGGAGATTCATCTTCACCCTTTTCCTCTTTATAGTGAAAAGTTACTCTGTCGTCGTCTTTCTATCACCAGATGGCTAAGGAGCGATCTTCTGTATTTGTTTGGTTTGTGTCACGCCCCGAGGGAGTCCCTATCCGAAGAAATTTTGACAGCATCTCCCCTGTATGGCTGACAATCTGAAACTTTATACATTGCCTCCAGGGCCACATATACATCGGCCAACACGGCCGGAACAATAATAATAATAAAACATAACACACATCCACACAATTTAATAGTGAACAACTAAAGCAATGATAAGAAGACTAGAAAACAACCCTACTCAACTACACCCATAAAGCTCAAAACATATTTCTTACTCCACTACACCCATAAAGCACAAATCCAACGGAATAAATCCACTCACCTCTTCTGCCGTCTAGGCAGGCATGCAGTAAAACAAATCCGAATGAAAGACATCGACAATATCCATATAGTGAACCGATACAAGTCCAGATGTATCAAAACAGCACAAGTCCAATAAAGAAAACCACAAGGTCAACACACGTCCTCGTGGACTGCAGGAGACTAGTGACTAGAACTCTCCTGACAGCATCAACCTGAAAATAGCAACGGAGGAGGGTGTGAGTCCAACATTCAGTGGGTAACAACTGATATGCATAATAAAGAAAATAACAACCAGCACTAATCATGCGTACAGTCTCCTGATACAAGAAGGATAAATGCAACTGAAACGAGCAGGAGAAAACTATACTAACCAGGACCAGGGTATAAATATAACAGGGTCGTCAGACCAAGAGTATCATAAATCCTGTATATATGTCAATCATATGCATCCATATAAATGCAGAAAGCAAATGCAGCAAACACAAGCAATAAATGTATCATGCATATGATGAAAATGTCATGGTCACCCCTGACGCCAGTCAGCCATCTCACACACAATGGTGAGACCGAGTGGGTAGGGTTGTGACAACCGTGCACTCTGCCATCATTGCTCCTGATGAGTGACCGAGTGCACGGGATGCTGTCAGAGTACACCTATCCTCCTACCCCAAATCATAAATGGGGGAGCTCAATGCTCTCATCTCCCGGTACACGATGACGGGGAGGAATCTCTGCCGGCTACCACGCTGGGTCACACTACCCATGAGCGGACCAACGGAGCCAAACAAAGTCCAACCGCCTGCCGGCTACCATGCTGCTACACTAAACCAGCGGAGCCAAATAGAGCAGAACTGTCTGCCGGCTACCACACTGAGTCACCAGACCAACGGAGCCAAACAGCAGAACTGCCACACACCTGTCTGATATACCACTAACCCATGAGTGCTGGTGTGTACAGATATATGTAACTGGCGATGTGCTCGACAATAATGTAGCAGACTATCGCACAACATGCAATCATGCGAGATGATTGATAAGCGCTAGAATCTATATTAAATGTCACAAATAGGCTTATCAAATTAACAATGTATTATTTTCCACTGAACCCCTTAATTTTACAATAACGTTGTAGTAACGAGCCCAGGATCGATCCGAGGAACCAACGGTAGAATGTAATTTAGGATTGTCTTTTATTCCTATTTTTTTGGGGTTTTCGATATAAAATGGAGTTGGGGGTTTTAAAGCTTTGAATATAAAGCTACAAAGGAAAACACAGCAGTAAAGAAATTAATCTAAAGCATAACTAAAACCTACCTATGTGCCAACAATCAAACCTTAATGCATTGTCACTCCTACATTGAGATTAAATCATTGACACACTCTTAAACTAAGGAATGAAATACAAGATGCAAATAAATCTGATCTACAACACCAATTAAAACCCTAGCTTGAATTTAAACTCTAAACACTTAACCAAGCAACAAATTAAAATTAAACTAAGCTTCAACAAAGAAAGAAATGCTAACTACTTGCATAAAAATATAACAAAACATAAAAGTAATCTGTTCTAAGCTGTAAAAACAATAACAAAACGAAATAAACCCTAACCGATCCAACTCACAACCAATCTACCAAGCTACACACTCTTGCCGTCACACAAGAGTGTCAAAGTCGAGACCACCCAACTTTGGACCTCAATGGATCGTCTCAGCTGCGTATCAGCTCAAGGAAGGTTCAACAACGCCGACGGACCACCCCCGACGAGCTGAAACAACCCTAAACCCAAGAAAATGCCAAAAATCTGGAATCTGGTCTCTGGATCTGATGGAAGGCTGTGGAACGCGGATGAACGTCGAGTGAAGCTCAGGAACACCGGAAGACCACCTCCGAATGTTGTTGATGGGAATCGGAGCTTAGATTTGGAGGACCACCGCCAAATCGAGCTGGAAAAGGAAGATGCCGCGAGCCAAATTCCACCGGCGAGAACACTCTCCGATGGCTCCAAATGATCGGGATGTCGCCGCCGAGAAGCTCTCCACCGAGATTGAAGCTCGGGAGATTGAAAGGAGAAGGAAAGGGGCCAAAATCTGGAGAAACCCGCGCCGGGACGAAGATGCGCTGTGGAGGATCGACGAAGGAGAAAGGTACTGTAGCTTCTCATTTAAATCAGATCTGGATCTGATCGGATGGCTGAGATTGATTCCGGGCTAAATCAACGGTGAAATGTCATCCAAAATCCGATCCGAAGGTACTGATCTTGATCTAGGGTCTGGATCTACTCTCCCTTAGGTTGGATCGACCAGATCATCACTGGATGGCCCAGATCTGCCCTGTCTTCAATGAAGGGTCCAGATTAATTCGGGCTGGATCAATGGCTAGATGAACTCAGATCTGGATCAAAACTTCTGGATCTTCATCAATGGCTCAGATCTGCTCCCCATTAGGTTGGATCGGCCAGATCTTCAACAGATGGTCCAGATCTCTTCTATTCTTGATAAACGGCACATAATGCTTCAAAGCTTGATCTTCTCGTTTGAACTCCGATTCTAGCCCAATTTCGGTCAAAATAGATCCAAATCCAAGATCTTTTGATGCCTACAAAATAAGAATCAAATATTAGCATCAAATAACACCAAAAATAATATAATTTGCAATTAAGTCCAAAAATACACACTATGCACAAAATGTGATGTAACCATGATTTAAACTATGAAATCAACATCAAACCATGCATATATGAATCAAAATAATGCAGTAAAATCATGGTTATCAAATCCCCCACACTTAGTCTTGAACGTCCCGTGAAAGTAAATAAAACTCAAAATCATCTCCATAGAAAATTTCCTAGCAATACCTAGAAGATAGTAAAAAGAATTTAACTAAGATCATCTTAAAAATCACTAACAATCATGAATACAATCCAAACAATAATTAGTAGGTACGGTAGTTTCAATCCAATTGAAAAATTAAGCAAGTTGCATCTCACAAGGAATTTACCTATTCTAGCTCTCACGCTCAAGCATGCGTATAAGTGGAGCTCACTCAATGCAACTCACAACATTTCACTACCATAAGCTTGCTTATTTCCTACTTCTCCTCCACTATAAACATAGCATACATGAATCAAAAGGATATTATCATGAAGAATTTAAAATGGAGCAATAAGAACAATTTAAGTGAATGAAGTTGGCAAAAGAAAAGAATTCAATGAAAAATTTGAAGATGAGAGTATTGGAGGAATATACTTGATGAGTTGACCATTTTGATGTAAAAAGAGATGAATACCATTTGTCATTACCACTTCAAAGTATCAAGCTAACCTCCCCTTCAATTTGATGGCAAACCAAGAATCTTGATACTCTCTCTTCCACTTGATACTCTCTTAATGTGCCACTTTTCAAATCTTTTCTATTTTTCATTGTTTTTGCTCTTTTTTTTCCACTTCAATTCCAGCATTTGAAACTCAAACAATCTCAACTCAATTAATGAAGAACTCCCTCCCCCACACTTAAACTGTTGGCCGTCTCGGGCAATAAAACACATCATGCATTCACTTAATTGATACTAATCTTGCCACTGTTTGCATCATTCTACATCTCTAGTCCATTTCTTAATTCAGATTTCGATCCAGCAGGATAGACAATTAATTCTGACTTCTGTAAATACAGCAATACCAATTGAGAAAATTAAGGATTTGCCTGCAAAAACTTCATCAATTTTCAGCACTCTGTGAACTTCCCTGATCCTTTGAAACCTTTATTTCTGGAAGTAGTTCTTTAAGGCTGCACTATTAAATCTGATTCAGATATGGACAAAATTGCAGAAAATTTCAGCATTAGAACTGGACAATACCAGCAATCTCTTTTATTGTTCATGCATGTCTAACTCATAGCAGATTAAAGAAGATTGAATGGAAAGACCAAATGCTTCACTACAGTTTACATGCCAAATGCTTGTAACATAATTTGATACACAACTGGTACACCAATTTAAGATTTTAAATCTGCACATTCTGTAAAACTCCAGAACAGATTTTTAGAAATACTGAACTAACACAATTCAACAAGAATTCAATTAGTTAGGCTGCAAATTAGAACTTAAGAAAACCATTTCAGCAAAGCTTGATGAATTAAATCACCACAAAGGTCAAAGTTTCAGGAATATGGACTAGGAAATCAGATTGAAGTCTCTCTCTAAATTACTTCAGAAGTTCAGATTTAGCACAGAAAATTGGCACCAAACAAATCTTGGCTAACTCTCACTTAACCTCTGCATTACAGATATGCAGAATTCACACTAGCACAACTTTTAGCAACAGATTCTTGTACCTTTCAATACTTGTCTGGCAAACCAGATTATCCTTAGTATCCAAGAGCAAACCAGAGTTGTCATGAGCTAATGTGTATTGTAGTTATATGCAGGAACTGAAACTGTAACACTATTGACAGGTTGTGGGAATTAAACTGCATAATGCTACTGCATGGAAGTAAGCACAGCATTGGCATTCTGCTTTCCGAATTCAGAATACATGGCTAGATTCTGGAAAGTCTCCAGATTTCAGAATTTGAGTCAATTCAAGTTTAAATAATGATTCCAACTCAAGAAATAAATATGCTTCCTGTGGGTTTGAAATTGCAGAAAGACTCCAGCAACAACTGATTCATCACAGCACAAACTTGCTGTTGTTGATACCTCATTTTACAACTTCATTAGTCTTCTATTCAGAACAAGCAAGTTTCACTTCTGAAATTGCAGAGCACAGCTAGCTACAAATCTGGATCTTTATAGAAAGTTTTGACTTTGTATCAACTTTGCTCTATTTACCCTCCACTTTAGCTCATCACCATTCATTTCCAAATTGGCACAAAAACTGCTACATTTCTTATTCTGCATAATTCTGCAGTTTGTTCATCTCTGTTCTTGCAGCTTTGTCCATCTCTGAAATCAAATTCCGTATCTGAGTTTCAACAACTAAATTCAATGAGATTGCAGAGCAATCCAATTTACTGATTTCAGCAATGTAAAGCACTGGCCAAATCAGTAACTGAAGGAACTCAACTCAACTTATACTCTTATTAAGCACTGATATACTGAAAGGACGCTGCAACTTTGATTAATGAGGAGAAATCTGTATATAGGTCAGATCTTAGCACTAAAATAGTTAAATGCTTCATGTCAACTTATTGGTATACAACTAATGGTAACTGATATATCACATTTCATATTCCTTTAATTCTGCATATTTGATGTTATTCCCGATCATCACAGGACAAGCTTGTTGCTACTCATACATCATTTAATCTTAAATTTGAGAGTTAGCTTCATTTCATTCTGTTCCTCAAGATCAAGACAGCACAAAATTGATCACTTGACCTATGCATTTCATATCTTCATCTTCTGAATTCTGATTTTTTCTAGCAGCAAATATCATTTGTGTCTTGGACATCTTGAAGATTTGCACCATCTTGTATCCTTTGAACAGCTCTCTAATTTCTTGATGGTTTTTATAGCACAGCACATGAATTCTGAATTCTGCAGATTTTTATTTTTCCTTCTATTTCTACAGATTAAAATTCTGTTCCCTATTAATAGCAATCTTCTTCCCTACATTCTGCTGGATTTCAGTTTCAGTTTGTGACTGCTAGTCTTAAACATTTTTGAATTCTGCTGGATATCTGCTGAATTCTGCACTGTAGTTTCAGAGTTGAAGGTTTAATGATTTACTCATACTAAAATCCAGCAGAATGTAACTCACAATGATACCAACTCTAGCTATAAATCAGAACATGCATTACTGAAACATGCATTCTGTGTTCTAGTTAATGTCCAATCCTTCACAGATTGTTTCAGATTATTAACCACTAATTTTGCAGCTTCATAGTTACAGTCCAGCAGCTTCTGAAAATAGAAATCTGTATAAATCCAATTGTGGAAAACAGGGAAAGGAATGCACTATTGTCACTGAATTTGCAAATTCGAGCTTTTGTTTCATGTCCAACAGCAATTTTTTTTTAAAAAAAAAAATAGAACTCTCCTGATTCCTTCATTAGATTGAAACTGGACAGTTTCAGAAAAGGAAACACTGCCATTTGATAATGATTGAATAAAAGCTTCACTTCAGATCCTTTGTTCAAAACCTTGCAATCTACAATTACTGAGCTTAAAAATCAAATTCAGTATTCATTACAAAGAGCTCTATAAGTGGAGCTAATATCTAAATTTTGGGTTGCCAGAATTCAGTTTCAGAATCAGAATTCAAGCTTAACAGATTCCATTTAGCTCTAAAATGATGAGAACTTATTTTGCGGTTGTCTTAATTCAGAATTTACCATAGAATTTGGCATGTGACTACATACTACATTTCTGTTGTGAAGCATTCTCTGGTTATTCTGATACAAAGGTTTATAGTTCCAGTTCCTACCACTCATAATCAGCACACAAACTGGCACTAAACAGGATACAATTTCAGCATTTCAAAACCCAAATTTCTACAACTTAGTCTCATAAATTTTTCATCCTGCGGATTCAGCTTGCGAGACAACCATTTCTGAAAATAAAGCAACATCAATTTACAAAGTGAATGATTAAAATTAAACAACTTCTTCAGCTTTCATAAATCCCTTAAACCTTTTGTTTCTTTGAAACCTTTTACAGCACCAGATTTCAGAAGTTAAGTCATTCAAATTTAAATCTAAATATCATTTTGCAAAGCTGAACTTTGTCCTTGTAATCAGGGATTTAAATCTAAAATTCTACAGAAATGCTGTTCAGACACTCAATGTAGATTTGGCACAACTAGTAGCTTCAGATTTTTTTTAGACTTCATCATCAATCTGATTTCAGAAATTAGCAACACTCCAGCAGCTTGATTTAGCTACAATTCCAAATTTCTGAATTAAGACTGATTTTCTGATTCACATTCTTAAGTTTCAATACTGAAAATTGAGTTCAATGAAGCTTCTGTTACTGCATCCCTGATTTCAACCTCCAAACACTAATAGAGCTTTTACAAATACTAAACCTCCACCTCTGAATTCCTGTATTTCTGCGAGATTTCAGTTCCAACAGCACTATTCAATTTCTACAATTCCTGCATTCAAGGTTACTAATAATCTTCACATTCAAGTTTCCTTCACTCTAGCTTGAATTAAATTAATACAAATCTAAAGTTCAACCTAATTGTTGAGTTCAGAATTTTACATCAATAACTTCAGTTTCAATTCTGGATTTCTGAATTTCTGCACATCCAACATTTCATTTCTGCACATTCATTCGTTTCCTTTTCTGCTTCTTAATTCTTGTCAATTCCTGTTTTGGCTCAGATTTCCTTAACAGCAATAGCAACTCAATCTTCAACAATATCTTCTCTGAAATTACAGATTTTAACTTCTCAACTTTTGCAAATCAGACTTATTTGTTCAGATTTTGCACTTTTAAAGCAACCGCTTTCCTTAAACTACATCACAATTTAAAACTCAATTTGGCTTAACTTCTATCCAGCAATTTGATTAAGTTGAAGTTTGCATTCATATTACACCAGTAATGAAACCCAAACAAGGTAAATACGCCAACAGCAGCTTTGAAACTCAGCTTCCAGTGGCAGTGATACATAATTCCAGTCTCCTTGCCGCTGTAGAATTCCACTGCTGCACCCTTCAAAAACTTCCATAATTCAGTTCTTTTTCTTCCAATTTCCATATATGACTGAATATACTCTTGCAACTGATACTTGGCACAAAATTGTTCAATCTAATGCATTTTCAATAGCACTTCTCATATTTCAATTAAACTGCAATAAGAATTGAGAATTCTGCTCCAAAATTGATAAGCATCCTTAACCTTAAGCAATGCAACCATCAACTTAAATTCACAAGTTCAAGAACTTCCAAACAATTAAATTCCTCCATGAATCTCAAGCATATGCAATTCTCCCCTACACTTAACCTTTATCCACATCTTGGTCGAGTTAACTCATCAAGCAATCCATCCAAACTCTCAATGAAATAATGACAAGCAAAGATAATCAAGGGTTTGAATGTTAGATAAAAATGTTTCAAGAAAATTGTGAGGAAAGGAATTGGAAAGTATGAAGGGGAACAAAATTGACAAAATCCTCAATTTCCATGCACACAAATGCTATTGTGACTTTGAAAAGAAACTAAGCAAGTTCTAGAGTTTCAATTATTATGAGTGCATGCCACACAAGAGGAAATAATAGTGTATAGGCTTAAAGTGGACCTCACTAGGTATTCTAATGCAACAAGCTCAATCAATCAAATTGGAATCCTCCACCAAATTAACCAATATCATGTAAGTAAAGTATCCAATCATGTCAAATGATCTAAAATTGATGGCCAAATTTAAAAGACTTTTACCATCTTACAAATATTACTTAGAAAATCCTCAAGGAGACTTTTATTCAACTAAAATGCTATGTATTAAACAAAAATGCAAAGTATGAAAGTAAAATGCAAAATAAAATGCAAAATGTAAAAACAAAGTGCAAATGCAAATTACGAAACCAAAGAAACGTATAAAGAATTTATTAAAGAAAAACTAAACTCAAAGCATGAATCAAAATGCAAAAGAAAGCAAAATTTGAACCAACTCCCCTTTCATTCCCGGTGGTTGAAGAAGGTTTAGAAGTAGTAGCCACCCCGGAAGTAGAGTAATCGTGGTTCCACTCAAATTTTTCTTATTAATCCTTTTTCCCTTCAAAATTCTTTCTGGAGGTCTTAATCGGTTCAGTTTTAGCACCCACTCCGGAAGCTTATGTTCTCCTACAACATCAATAAAACAAAACACCTCCCACACACATGTGGGGCAAAAAGGAAATAGGAGAATATCAGTGTGGTTAAAAGATATTTCAAGAATTGCATCACAACTAATAAAATCAACAATTGGTACCTCAATAAAATTCTCTGAAAAATTACACAAAATACTCACCTTATCGTGTTGAAAGGTACCTGGAGTGGTGTTTGTTACCTCCTTCTCATCAAGAAAATGCTCAGACTCTAGTTCTGGTGAATGTACATCTTCATGTAGTGATTCTTGGGTGCTTGGCTCCATAGCACAAGTCCCTACACTTACATCTTCAACTCTTGGTGATTCTTGAGGTAATGCTTCCAGTAAGCACTCCCCTACACTTAAATCATCTTTTGCAACAAGACCTGCATCATTCACAACATCTAGAGCAACTCTATTAGTAGAATCAACAGTTTGAACAATTACATCATCATCACAAATAAAATTAGAAAATTCTTGTGAATAAATGGGAATAGGGTCAGGCCTGACAAAATCACTACTCTCCATCTCTCCACTGGAGTTCTGTGCTTGTAACTGATTAATGGATGATGCAATCTGATCTAACTTACTCTGAATATTTTGTATCCTTGCAAATTGTTGCTCTTGATGCTCTCTCATTTGTTGCATAACTTCATTACATTTCCACATTGATTCTTCAATTTGTTCTTGTGCATCCTCATACCTATTCCGTTGCTCCATAGGTAGGTAGAACTAATAGAACTGAGTCTGAGGCTGATAAAAATAATTCTCCATCCCATCTCCAAAATACTGATGATATGGATCCATGGTCACATGAATTTCCTGTTCTTACACTGAAACACTAGCAAATAAAATCAGAAGACTCAGGAACAAATAAAATCAACACATGAATATATAATCATGAAAGCAATCAAAACAACAATCCTAAAATTACTAAACATTGCATATTACAAACTCCCCGGCAATGGCGCCAAAATTTGATAAGCGCTAGAATCTATATTAAATGTCACAAATAGGCTTATCAAATTAACAATGTATTATTTTCCACTGAACCCCTTAATTTTACAATAACGTTGTAGTAACGAGCCCAGGATCGATCCGAGGAACCAACGGTAGAATGTAATTTAGGATTGTCTTTTATTCCTATTTTTTTGGGGTTTTCGATATAAAATGGAGTTGGGGGTTTTAAAACTTTGAATATAAATCTACAAAGGAAAACACAGCAGTAAAGAAATTAATCTAAAGCATAACTAAAACCTACCTATGTGCCAACAATCAAACCTTAACGCATTGTCACTCCTACATTGAGATTAAATCATTGACACACTCTTAAACTAAGGAATGAAATACAAGATGCAAATAAATCTGATCTACAACACCAATTAAAACCCTAGCTTGAATTTAAACTCTAAACACTTAACCAAGCAACAAATTAAAATTAAACTAAGCTTCAACAAAGAAAGAAATGCTAACTACTTGCATAAAAATATAACAAAACATAAAAGTAATCTGTTCTAAGCTGTAAAAACAATAACAAAACGAAATAAACCCTAACCGATCCAACTCACAACCAATCTACCAAGCTACACACTCTTGCCGTCACACAAGAGTGCCAAAGTCGAGACCACCCAACTTTGGACCTCAATGGATCGTCTCAGCTGCGTATCAGCTCAAGGAAGGTTCAACAACGCCGACGGACCACCCCCGACGAGCTGAAACAACCCTAAACCCAAGAAAATGCCAAAAATCTGGAAGCTGGTCTCTGTATCTGATGGAAGGTTGTGGAACGCGGATGAACGTCGAGTGAAGCTCAGGAACACCGGAAGACCACCTCCGAATGTTGTTGATGGGAATCGGAGCTTGGATTTGGAGGACCACCGCCAAATCGAGCTGGAAAAGGAAGATGCCGCGAGCCAAATTCCACCGGAGAGAACACTCTCCGATGGCTCCAGATGATCGGGATGTCGCCGCCGAGAAGCTCTCCACCGAGATTGAAGCTCGGGAGATTGAAAGGAGAAGGAAAGGGGCCGAAATCCGGAGAAAACCGCGCCGGGACGAAGATGCGCTGTGGAGGATCGACGAAGGAGAAAGGTACTGTAGCTTCTCATTTAAATCAGATCTGGATCTGATCGGACGGCTGAGATTGATTCTGGGCTAAATCAACGGTGAAATGTCATCCAAAATCCGATCCGAAGTTACTGATCTTGATCTAGGGTCTGGATCTACTCTCCCTTAGGTTGGATCGACCAGATCATCACTGGATGGCCCAGATCTGCCCTGTCTTCAATGAACGGTCCAGATTAATTCGGGCTGGATCAATGGCTAGATGAACTCAGATCTGGATCAAAACTTCTGGATCTTCATCAATGGCTCAGATCTGCTCCCCATTAGGTTGGATCGGCCAGATCTTCAACGGATGATCCAGATCTCTCCTATTCTTGATAAACGGCACATAATGCTTCAAAGCTTGATCTTCTCGTTTGAACTCCGATTCGAGCCCAATTTCGGTCCAAATAGATCCAAATCCAAGATCCTTTGATGTCTACAAAATAAGAATCAAATATTAGCATCAAATAACACCAAAAATAATATAATTTACAATTAAGTCCAAAAATACACACTATGCACAAAATGTGATGTAACCATGATTTAAACTATGAAATCAACATCAAACCATGCATATATGAATCAAAATAATGCAGTAAAATCATGGTTATCAAATCCCCTACACTTAGCCTTGAACGTCCCATGCAAGTAAAGAAAACTAAAAATCATCTCCATAAAAATCAAAATAATGCATAAAAATTTGATAAATCCTAAAATCTATATTAAATATCACAAATAGGCTTATCAAATTAACAATTTAATATTTCACTGAACCCCTTAATTAAACAATAATGTTGTAGTAACGAGCCCAGGATCGATCCGAGGAACCAACGGTAGAATGTAATTTAGGATTGTCTTTTATTCCTATTTTTTTGGGGTTTTCGATATAAAAATGGAGTTGGGGGGTGTTTAAGCTTGAATCTAAATCTAATAAATGAAAAGCACAGCAAATAAGAAACTAATCTAAAGCAAGAGTGAAACCTAACTATGTGCCAATGAACAAATCATTACGCATTGTCACTCTACGTTGTGATAAATCCATTAACACACATCAAACTAAGATATAAAATAGCAAGACACAATTAAATCTGATCTAAAGCAAGATGTAAACCCTAGCTTAGAATTTAAACACTAAACAAGTAACCAAGCATCAACTAAAACTTAAACTAAGCTTCAACAAGGAAAGAATGCTAACTACTTGCATAAAAATATAACAAAACATAAAAGTAATCTGTGCTAAACTATAAAAACAATAACAAAATGAATTAAAATGTAAACCAATCCAACTCACAACCAATTCCACAAGTTTCACACTCTTGCCGTCACACAATAGTGCCAAAGTCGAGACCACCCAACTTTGGACCTCAATGGAACATCTCAATGGCGTATCAGCTCAAGGAGTGCTTAACTACACCGACGGACCACCCCCAGCGAGCTAAGAACAACCCTAAACCCACTCAAGTGCCGAAAATGCTAGAAATTTGCAAATCTGAAACTCTGGATCGGAATGAGCACTGTGGATTGCGGATGGGCATCGGATGAAGCTCAGGAACGCCGGCGGACCACCTCCAAGCGTCTCTGATGGGAATCGGAGTCGCCGATTGGAAGACCACCTCCAAATCGGCGCTGAAACAGAGAAGAACAGAAATGCAAAATTCGCCGGAAGAAACACCCACCAGAAGCTCCAGACGATCGGGATGAGCTGCCGTAGAGATTATCACCGAGGTAGAAGCTTGAGAAGATGATTGGAGAAGAAATCGGGGTCGGAATCCGCTGGAAGACGCGCGTCGGGACTGAGCTGCGCGAAGGGGATCGACGAAGAAGCTCACTGTAGCTTCTCAGATTTAAATCAGATCTGGATCTGAAATGGACGGCTGAGATGATTCTGGGCTAAATCAACGGTGAAAAGTCATCCAAATTCTGATCTTAATGTACTGATGTTGATCTAGGGTCTGGATCTACCCTCCCGTAGGTCGGATCGATCAGATCATCACTGGATGGCCTGGATCTGCACAGTCTTCATTGAACGATCCAGATTAATCTGGCTGGATCAATGTCTAGATGAACTCAGATCTGGATCAAAACTTCTGGATCTTCATCAATGGCTTAGATCTACTCCTCATTAAGTTGGATCGGCCAGATCTTCAACGGATGGTCCAGATCTGTCCTATTCTTGATAAACGGCCCAAATCGACCCAAAGCTTGATCTTGTCTTTTGAACTCCGATTCGAGCCCAATTCCGGTCCAAATAGATCCAAATCTAAGATCCTTTGATGCCTACAAAATAAGAATCAAATATTAGCATCAAATAACACAAAAAATATAATAATTTGCAATTAAGTCCAAAATAGATACAATGCACAAAATATGATGTAACCATGATTTTAACCTATGAAATCAACATCAAACCATGCATATATGAATCAAAATAATGCAGTAAAATCATGGTTATCAAATCCCCCACACTTAGTCTTGAACGTCCCGTGCAAGTAAAGAAAACTAAAAATCATCTGCATAGAAAATTTCCTAGCAATATCTAAAAGATAGTAAAAAGAATTTAACTAAGACCATCTTAAAGATCACAACAATCATGAATACAATCCAAACAATAATCAGTAGGCATGGTAGTTTCAATCCAATTGAAAAATTAAGGAAGTTGCAATCTCACAAGGTATTCACCTATTCTATCTCCCATACTCAAACATGTATAAGTGGAGCTCACTCAATGCAACTCACAACATTTCACTACCATATGCTTGCTTATTTTTTAATTCTCCACCACTATAAAACATAGTATACATGAATCAAAAGGATTTTTATCAACAAGAATTGAAATGGAAGCAAGAAGAACAATGAAAGTGAATGAAAATGGCAAAAGAAAAGTATTTAATGAAGAAAATGAGAAGATGAGAGTATTGGAGGAATATACTTGATGAGTTGACCATTTTGATGTGAAAAGAGATGAATACCATTTGTTTTTAACAATTCAACATATCAAGCTAACCTCCCCTTCAATTTGATGGCAAACAAAGAATCTTGATACTCTATCTCCACACTTGATACTTTTGATTTGCCAAAAAAAAAAATTTCTTCACTGTTTTTCCAATTTAATTCCACCACTTGAAGACTAAAACAATCTCAAATCATGAAGAATAATATCCTCCCCCACATTTAAAATCTTGGCCGTCTCGGGCAATAGAAAACATGTTATTCACTACTTGATATTTTTTTTAACCACTGTTCCCTTTTGTGTTCAGTGGAACTCAAGTAACCACTTCAATTCTTTCTCTGCTGCATGTTCCCTTTTCTTTTCTGTTCCTATTTTTCTGGAACTAAAGTAACCAAATCATTACAGCTCCAAATCTGTTTGGAGGTGTTCCTGCTCTGTTTCTGTTCCTACTGGAGCACCTGCAACCACACAGATCATTACAGCTGTCTAAGACTAAGAATTCCAGCATAAACTATACAGATCATTACAGCACTTGCATATACAGATTGTGCAGAAATCACAATATCTATGGTTGTTGCCCATTCCATCTTAAATAACCTCTATAATTAAGTTCCAACATCCGCATAACATAGCCAAATTGAATCCAAGTATATTTCTTTGTGTGACACTCAACTCTGCCATTCTTCACAAATGTGCAGATTTCTTTGGCACTGAAGCAGAGTGTTTTCCAAAATCCAGAGTCCAGATTAAATATCAGAATTCTGATTTCTTGCATCCTCAAAGGTTTGCACATTAGAGACTCGAAAACGGTAGAAAATCTAATAACAGTGAAAGTCCAACCACTTCACAGATCAAATTCTGCAATCTGTAGTTCAGATCTTGAACTAGGACCTAGCTGGAATCATGAAGAGTTAATCTTGGAAACAAACAGCAGAAGCATAGTTATGCACAGTTAACAGAATAACAAAATGGCATTATTGAAATTTATGAGGAACAAAGTGAATTCAATTCCCTACTGGTGCAGTGCTGAATAAATCTCTTACTCATGTGCAACAACATTAATAATGATAGGAAACTAGTTTCATGTTGTTGCTGGTCCAGATCACCATTAAAAATCTGCACAAATAAAACTCTGGTTCAGAACTCTTGCTGATCAGAACAATACATCAGAAATTTTTCACATGACATATTAAACTAATAGTTGCTCAACAATTCCTGGAACTCAGATTCAGCAGCAAACAAATTCAAGGATTTAAGGATTTAAGTTCAGCCATTTAACATGCTCATAATCATCTGCAGAATTCACACAATTGCAGCAGAAGGTGGCACTAAAAGGACTAACACTCAAGTAAAACTTCATTAGGTGCTTTATTTGTAGCCCTGCAGTGCCATTATTGATTTAAAAACTGAAGAGCAACTTCTGCATTCACAGCACAAAATTCAGAACTGGCCAGTTTAAGAATTTTCTAGACCTTCCATTCCAATTCTGCAACTCATGTTCCAGCAACAAAATCCAAAAGAATTAAAGCTGCTGGCTGATCAATTTCACATAGGTGGAGAACCAAACAAGTTGGGTGCAACATCAGTAATGAAACCATCCCCTTCTTCTATTTTGAAGTTTGCATTCGTATTGCACCAGTCATGAAACCCGAACAAGATTAAATTCTTCAACAGCAGCTTTAAAACTCATCTCCCAACCATTTCTGCAACTAATAGCTTTTGATTTTTAAGACTTCATCAACAATCTGATTTCAGAAATTAGAAACTGAAGAATTTTAGCTTTACTTAAAACTCATACTAATCAGCAACAACACTACATCTGGCACTCACTAATTTTACACTGCTGCACCATACAGGAACTCTTAATATTGTTTTTCTTTCATAGAATTTCAGCAATCAGAGCAATATACTCATCTCAAAAGAATTAAAACTCAAAGTAGGATCTGCACCAAACTTGCACTCAATTTACGGAGTGTCAGAATACTGAATTTCAACTTCAAAATTACAGAATTTGTAGAGGCTTTTAAACTACTTCTCCACTGCACATATCTGAACAGAATCTTCAATTTACAGCTTAATTTACTGCACATTCTAGTTCTTATAGCCCACTGCATCTTCTAGTTTCAGTTTCAAAAATTCCTTCACTGCTTCTGTAGAACAGCATTTTGTAACTGATATGCCTTGATTCTCACTGGCTAAAAATAAGTTCAGAATTACCACTCCTTCTTTGATCACAGAGTTCAGCAACATATTCTGATTGCATCAGCTTTCCTTGAGCCTTATGGAAGGTAGAATACCATTTGTTTCAGCACAATAGAAACACTAACTTGAGTTTCTCATTGGTTTTAAGGTTGTTCCTGAATTATGATACTCCATTTAATACAAAACAATTTCCGTTTCGTTGTTTCTGCACTTCCATGTTAATTCCATTCCTGCATATCTGCACAATACAATGTCTAGAATTCAGCCATTCTTTGCTTCTGAAAATTCAGAATTTCATTCCTGTAGATCTTCTTCTTGATTCTAATATATATATTTCAATTTATTCAAACATTGGCTGACATTGGTACAGAACAGCAAGGGCTTGGCACCAACACTTGAACATCTGATTCATAAAAATTCTAGCAATTCCACATTTTGTTGAATTCTGGATTTCTGAACCCTAGTTCAGAATCTGGTTTTCAAGAAAAAACTAGCTCAGAATCATGAAAAACTAAGCATAGACATGAACATCATTCAACACTGCATCTAATATGGGATTGAATTCTCCTTGTTTCTGCATTTCTAAAACTCATATTTCCAGAACTTGATTCTTCCAGTTTTGGAGAGCTGCTAATGTGAAATTGGTACAACTCCTTAAACAAATCTATAATGTATTGCAGATTTCACCTCACTGTTTTAAAAACTACTGCATTTCTGTTGTACCCAGATTTCATCAACCAGTCAAGTATTAATTCCTTGTCTCTCCCCTTGAGCTTCCCTTGACTTAAACTCTTACTGATCAAGAACATTGTAACAGCTTGATACAATTCAAAAATAAGAATTCCTTTCTGCATTCAATTTCTGCATTTCAAATTCTGTGTTCTGCACTTCTGTTTCCTGAACTTTCTGCAGATTTTTATCAGTTTCAGAACTGACTCTGATTTCTGTATTTTTTTTTTCAATCCTTCAATGATGGCACAATGCAGGTGTTTTCTTGAAGCAGAAACAAACATTACTGATTTGTCAATATTCAAGATGTGTCATTACAATCTTTGTACTTAGATCTTTTCCTGCATCTAACCAGATTTATCCAGATTCAGAATTCTAGATGTGCAGGTTTCCAGATTTACAACTATTGAAACTTGAATACCATTAGTCAATGAGGAATGAAAGTCTTCATTAGCATCATTTACTGATCAGAGGAATACAAGAAGAACTTGGCACACAATTGATACTTCAATTTCAGAATCCCTCTCTGTTTTCTATTGTAACCATTTCTGCATTTCCAATTTTTGTGTTATTTTTATACTTCTGAAACTAACTCCCAGTAACAGCTTCCCAAAATTCATTTCTTCATCTGTAGATGGAACTTATCACTTGTTAAACTAGAAAGACATTTAGTTGAGATTTAGCTCCTACAAATTGATTCCAAACAGATTTTGTAACAATCTGTTTCCAGCTTCTATCTCTTCACTGCTTGAGGTATCAATTGCTGTCCTTTTCTTCAACTTTTCAAAATTTATGATGCTATCTTCAAGTGATTCATGAGTGGAATGGTACTCATCAATTGAATTTCGATTCTGGTCCATTTTGATCAGATTTCAGTATCAAGTTCTGCTTCAGTTCCGTTTCTGATTTTCTTGTATTGTTTCAGTGATTCATAGCTTTGAAATTTCTGTTATAAAGTTTGTAGAGATCATGGGGGCAAGAATACCATTTGTTATAGCATTGAACAGAACTTTAACTTGAGTTTCACATTGACTAAAAAGCTACTCCAGATTTCTGGCACAACATTGATACTAAACTCATCATTCCCATGTTTCTGCAGCCTTCCATTCTCTGCAGATTTATGTTTCTGCAACCTACTCTAAGCAAACCTTTTTATTGTCTCTAGTAATGTTCATATGTAGTCATATTCACTAGCATTCCTTCAGCCTTTCCTTATTCCACAATTTTAGTATCTATTCCTGCAGAATTCAGCATAGCAGCATCAGATTCCATTTTCTTGGAAATTAACTTCAGGATCCACTTATGGCATTGCAGCACCAGCTACTAAGTCTATAAAGTGGAATTTCTGTTCTCTATTTGTATTCCATATGTCATCCTTGCCTCCATAATATGAAATTGCAGAATTTCCTTTTTTAGAACCAGAAATCAAAATTTCCAGAATTGTAACTTTAAGTTTCAGAATTGGGATTCAAAATACTTCTAACTTAAAGCAATGAAGAATTTAGCTCAGACAAAGGACTAATTTGGCACTGCAATGGTAGAAGAATTGGCACCCTAATAAACTCCAACAGCAACCCTTAAAGCAGTTCTGATTTTTTTCTCTTCTTATATTTTGACAGCTGCTCCCAATTTTTTTCTGTTTATGAATTTCTAAAGCTCAGTTTCAGAAACTGAAATTCAAGGAAATCTGGTCCTTGCTCTTAATCAGCAAATAGGTTGAAGAGTTTGTTCCATTACATTCCTGCACTTCTTCAATTCCAGAATAGAACTGCTATTCAACAATAGCATACAGAATTGGCACCAACAGAATTCAATTACAAATTCCAGAACTCAGACATCTTAGGAAGTTTTTGAATGCTGAAATCTTGTTTGCAGAGCTGTGAATTGATGAAATTGAAGCAAGAAAACTGCAGATTTGTGGAGTGTCAAATTACAAAGAAGCAGGGAAGTTTTAAGGATTGCGGGAAATTGAGGAAGTTGCTGCATTAATGTTGTGAAAGTGGATTCCAGATGTCCAGAATTCAGAAGATTATTGAGATTAAATCTGATATCTGATCAGTAATCCCAGGAGCTGTGTGAACAGCTAGATCAAATTGTTATTTTCAAAGGAAGGAGTTGTTGGATGTTAAAAGACTGGTGTTTGCTGGAATTTTATAGAATTTGCAGAAATAAAACAGCAGATGATGTACAAACATAAATCTATTGTATGCCAAGTTTCTTATGCAGCTGCTTGATCAGTGAACTTAAGTAAAGATTTTGTTTCCTTAGTACAAGTGATACCTTTCTTTCTCAAGTCTTTAATGATATGAGATCTGGTTTCATGAAGCTGAATTTAAAGTTTTGTTTTAAGTTTCTAACTGTAGCTCGGTTTTAAGAGGGGATTGGAAGGGTGAAGTTTGAATCCAGAGAGTGAACAGATGAAATAGCTGAAAAGGAGCAAGAGTTTGAATCTTGGTGCCAACTTCATATGATATTTCTGAACAGCAACAGTTAGAATTCAAGCTTACATCAATTCAATCCTAATGGTATTTGTAAATAAGCCTAATTTTCTAGGACTTGAGCTAGAAATTGCTAAGATTCCAAATTCTGAAATCTGCAGTAGAAGAGGTTTATTGAGAAAGGCAAAAATTTACAAATGCAGAGATAAGAATCTGCAGAAAATTGAGGCTGCAGGACCAAAATCTTGAACAATGACATGCTTGATACAAGTTTTGTGCCAAGTCTTAGTGTTGCTCTTTACCAGAAAAACAGAAAGAACTGCTGTGTGCTAAGTTGAATTGTGATTTCTGACCATAAATAGCTTGGATTCGATCTCCTGAATTTTTAGTGCTAAATGAAATCTTTAATTCAGCTTAACTATTAATGGTTCAATACAATGTTCTTTGTGTTTATAAATTCAGAAACTGAAGCTCTGAAATTGGAAGCTTGAATTGGATTAGCCTAGTATTAAATATTGTCCATGACCAAGTTGCATTCTGTTGAAATTAAATTGAAGTGAAGCTTTTGGTTTTCCAATTCAATTTTCTTAAATCTGCTATGAGTTAAAGCATGCGTGAGATTGCTGGAATTGTCCAGCTCTACTGTAGTTAAAAGTCAGCAGAATGATTGTCTTTGCTGTGGAAGTAATGTGGAACTTAGTGGTTGTGATCCTGGAAATGCATAATTGGTCTGGTATGGAATTGTTAAGTTTCTATCTCTAATCCAGCTTGATTCTTTTCTGGTTCCTTCCCTGTATCTGAGTAAAAAGAAGGCATTTTGGATAGCAGTAAAACTGTAATTGATGTATCAACTTTGACATGTTGCGTGCCAAGCTTTTGCGGCAAGTTTCTGATAAGTGAAAAGACCAAGTGAAGTTTTTGCTTACTCAAGGACAAGTACATTTCATTCTTCTCAAGACTCATGTGATTTAAAGTCTAGAATATCTGAGAATCAAAACTGTGAAACTGATCTTGGACAGCATCAATTGAATTGTTCAAGAGAAGCTTGTTAGAATTTCAAAGGAGAGATGAAATATCTTCAATGGGATAGCAAATCAGCAGGAAAAAAATTAGAAGAAAAGGGGCTGCTGGAATGTAAATCAGTTTTCTTTACTAGGGTTGGGACCATTATTGAAAGAATACACAATGGTTTTTAGTTTAAAAAAAATGTAAATGTTGCTGCTGGATTTGGATCTTGTTGCTGGAATTTTGTATAATCTGCAAAACCAAAAAAAAAAAAAAAATCTGAAACTAAGAAGTGCTGAATCATAGCATAACTTTCTCAAACTTTTGCAAATAGAAGCCAATAGAAGCTATTAATGTATGTATCAACTTAACACACAGAATGTTGTAGTCTGTAATTGACATTTGAAATCAACTCAGATGCATTTCTTTAAGTTGAATTCTGGACTTCTGAAGTGCTGGCTGGTGGCTGCAGCTTTATAAAATCTGCAGAAGTGAATTCCTGATATTGCCTAATTGGGATTAGTATAGAATTGTCAAGTTTCTATCTCCATACCAATCCAACTGTGCTCTTTTCCAGTTCCTGAATTCTAAGATGCTTATTTCAAGAATCCAGAATCTTAACTGAAAATTTTTGCAACATTTGAATTGCAGAAATGAAGCCAAGATTGTTGAATTGATACTAATCTGCAGTTTTGTGAAATCTACAATTGATGTATCAGTTGTTATAAGTTGTGTGCCAAGATCTTTATGCAACTTTGTGATCAATGAAAAGACTAAGTAAAGCACATGCTTACTCATTGACAAATGGTTTTTTCAAATTGTTCAAGTGTTCTATAGATCAAAAACCTGAAAATCTGAAAACTACAACTGAATTGAAGTGCTGAAGCTGAAATTCAGAAGCTGTAACTGAATATCATTGTGCTGGAAATACTCAAAACAGTGAGGGAAAGTGCAGAATTCAGAAATGCAGAAACATATAGCTCCTATCTTGAATTTTGTGGTATTTCTGTATCAATCTGAAAAAAAAAATGAATTGTAACAAACTAGAGCTGCTGAAACCTGGAAATCTCAGTTGAAATCAGATTGCTGGAGCTTATGTAATATCTGTAATTCTGTGAGAGCTATTTCTGTTGATGAAGTGCTGGTATTTTGAACTGTTCTGCAGGGAATTTGATTTGTTAAATCTGTTGCTGGAAATGTGGAATTTAAGCTCTGAAAACTGTGAATGCAGAGCAGTAATGAAATCAGATTATGTACAGTTTCAATTCTTTGAAACTGGATATGTATCTTCACCAATACAATGGGAATCCTGAAATTGGAAGGGCTGTTAATGCAGAGATGCAGAAATTTTAAGAGCTGGAAACAAAGTTGAAAACTGCAAAGAAGATTCTGAATTTAGAATATCAATTGTGTGCCAAGCTCTTCTTGTAACCCTCTGATCAGTAAATGCTGCAAATGAAAACCTTTATTCCTCATTCACGAATGGTATTCAAGTTTCAATAATTGAAATCCAGGTCATGTTTTGCTGGAAATAAAGTTGTAAATGCTGAATCTAACTACTGGATTTGGAATGCTGGAATTGGGAACAGAGTTTCAAATCTGAAATTTCTTTTTAGCAGGATTTCTGAATCTGGTTTGAAGGCATGAGTTGCAGAAATTAATTCCATCTTGGATACTCTTAGCTGATGCTTTCTGAGATGGATTGAGTTGGTGTGAAGAAGCCATGAACCTGAAAGAAAACTTAAGCTGATGCGTAGAAATTTCTTTAAGTTGCTGGAGATAATTGCCACAGCAGTAATTGGTGCATGATCAGAATTTATGCAGAGGATTACATGAGAGAAACAAAAATCCGAAGCTATTAGTTGTGCCAAATTTATATTAGGTGTCTGTGCTGTAAAATGAAATGCAGAAATTCTGTTTGAAAGGAAGCTGAATTCTGATTTTGGTAGAGTTATTGAAGATGAAACAGTTCAGATTTGCAATTCTGGGAAAACTTGAGTTTCTGCAGATCTTTGTGCCTGGATTTTAATTCAGAAGTTGTGGATTTTCAGTAGTTACCATTTTTAGTGTTTCTATGTTTGGTAAGGAAATAATTCAGAAATGGCAATTAAGCAGGGGCTCAATATTGTGGTGCTAGATTCATCAACTGTAATGCTGAGAACATATAAAGGGAGCTGTAGTGCCAAGTATATGTGATGATATTATCTTCTACTGCTTAACTTCTGAATTCTTGGACTTTTATGATGCAATTATGAGGAACTTGTACCTACAAAACACCACAGAAATAGAACAGATTGTGCAGAATGCAGAATGAACACTAGAAGGGTGCCTGGAAGTGTTTCAACTAGTTGTGATGTGTTTCTTTGTCCGAGACGGACAATGTTTTAAGTGTGGGGGAGGGAAGTCTTCTTCATTAATTGATGAGAGATTGTGTAGCTTTCAAATTGCTGGAATTGAAGTGTAAGAGCTGGAAAAACAGTGAAAACAGAAAAAAAGTGAAGAAGAAAATTTTTGGGCAAAAGTGTATCAAGTGGAAGATAGAGTATCAAAATTTTTGGATATCCATCAAATTGAAGGGGAGTTTAGCTTGATCTTTTGTATTGATAATGACAAATGGTATTCATCTCTTTACACATCAAATTGGTCAACTCGTCAAGTATATTCCTCCAATACTCTCATCTCCTCATTTTCTTCATTAAATACTTTTCTTTTGCCATTTTCATTCACTTTTATTGTTCTTTTTCTTGCTTTCATTTCAATTCTTCATGATTAAATCCTTTTGATTCATGTATGCTATGTTTATAGTGATGGAGAATTAGAAAATAAGCAAGCTTATGGTAGTGAAATGTTGTGAGTTGCATTGAGTGAACTCCACATATATGCAATTTTGAGTGTGAGAGCTAGAATAGGTAAATTCCTTGTGAGATTGCAACTTGCTTAATTTTTCAATTGGATTGAAACTACCATACCTACTGATTAGTGTTTGAATTGTATTCATGATTGTTTGTGATCTTTAGATGATCTTAGTTAAATTCTTTTTACCATTTTTAGGTATTGCTAGGGAAATTTTTATGGAGATGATTTTTAGTTTTCTTTGCTTGCACGGGACGTTCAAGGCTAAGTGTAGGGGATTTGATAACCATGATTTTACTGCATTATTTTGATTCATATATGCATGGTTTGATGTTGATTTCATAGTTTAAATCATGGTTACATCACATTTTGTGCATAGTGTGTATTTTTGGACTTAATTACAAATTATATTATTTTTGGTGTTATTTAATGTTAATATTTGATTCTTATTTTGTAGGTATCAAAGGATCTTGGATTTGGATCTATTTGGACCGAAATTGGGCTCGAATCGGAGTTCAAACGAAAAGATCAAGCTTTGAAGCATTATGTGCCGTTTATCAAGAATAGGAGAGATCTGGACCATCCGTTGAAGATATGGCCGATCCAACCTAATGGGGAGCAGATCTGAGCCATTGATGAAGATCCAGAAGTTTTGATCCAGATCTGAGTTCATCTAGCCATTGATCCAGTCCGAATTAATCTGGACCGTTCATTGAAGACAGGGCAGATCTGGGCCATCCAGTGATGATCTGGTCGATCCAACCTAAGGGAGAGTAGATCCAGACCCTAGATCAAGATCAGTACCTTCGGATCGAATTTTGGATGACATTTCACCGTTGATTTAGCCCGGAATCAATCTCAGCCGTCCGATCAGATCCAGATCTGATTTAAATGAGAAGCTACAGTACCTTTCTCCTTCGTCGATCCTCCACAGCGCATCTTCGTCCCGGCACGGTTTTCTCCGGATTTCGGCCCCTTTCCTTCTCCTTTCAATCTCCCGAGCTTCAATCTCGGTGGAGAGTTCCCCTGCAACGGCGCCAAAATTTGATAAGCGCTAGAATCTATATTAAATGTCACAAATAGGCTTATCAAATTAACAATGTATTATTTTCCACTGAACCCCTTAATTTTACAATAACGTTGTAGTAACGAGCCCAGGATCGATCCGAGGAACCAACGGTAGAATGTAATTTAGGATTGTCTTTTATTCCTATTTTTTTGGGGTTTTCGATATAAAATGGAGTTGGGGGTTTTAAAACTTTGAATATAAATCTACAAAGGAAAACACAGCAGTAAAGAAATTAATCTAAAGCATAACTAAAACCTACCTATGTGTCAACAATCAAACCTTAACGCATTGTCACTCCTACATTGAGATTAAATCATTGACACACTCTTAAACTAAGGAATGAAATACAAGATGCAAATAAATCTGATCTACAACACCAATTAAAACCCTAGCTTGAATTTAAACTCTAAACACTTAACCAAGCAACAAATTAAAATTAAACTAAGCTTCAACAAAGAAAGAAATGCTAACTACTTGTATAAAAATATAACAAAACATAAAAGTAATCTGTTCTAAGCTGTAAAAACAATAACAAAACGAAATAAACCCTAACCGATCCAACTCACAACCAATCTACCAAGCTACACACTCTTGCCGTCACACAAGAGTGCCAAAGTCGAGACCACCCAACTTTGGACCTCAATGGATCGTCTCAGCTGCGTATCAGCTCAAGGAAGGTTCAACAACGCCGACGGACCACCCCCGACGAGCTGAAACAACCCTAAACCCAAGAAAATGCCAAAAATCTGGAATCTAGTCTCTGGATCTGATGGAAGGCTGTGGAACGCGGATGAACGTCGAGTGAAGCTCAGGAACACCAGAAGACCACCTCCGAATGTTGTTGATGGGAATCGGAGCTTGGATTTGGAGGACCACCGCCAAATCGAGCTGGAAAAGGAAGATGTCGCCGCCGAGAAGCTCTCCACCGAGATTGAAGCTCGGGAGATTAAAAGGAGAAGGAAAGGGGCCGAAATCCGGAGAAAACCGCGCCGGGACGAAGATGCGCTGTGGAGGATCGACGAAGGAGAAAGGTACTGTAGCTTCTCATTTAAATCAGATCTGGATCTGATCGGACGGCTGAGATTGATTCTGGGCTAAATCAACGGTGAAATGTCATCCAAAATCCGATCTGAAGTTACTGATCTTGATCTAGGGTCTGGATCTACTCTCCCTTAGGTTGGATCGACCATATCATCACTGGATGTCCCAGATCTGCCCTATCTTCAATGAACGGTCCAGATTAATTCGGGCTGGATCAATGGCTAGATGAACTCAGATCTGGATCAAAACTTCTGGATCTTCATCAATGGCTCAGATCTACTCCCCATTAGGTTTGATCGGCCAGATCTTCAACGGATGGTCCAGATCTCTCCTATTCTTGATAAACGGCACATAATGCTTCAAAGCTTGATCTTCTCGTTTGAACTCCGATTCGAGCCCAATTTCGGTCCAAATAGATCCAAATCCAAGATCCTTTGATGCCTACAAAATAAGAATCAAATATTAGCATCAAATAACACCAAAAATAATATAATTTGTAATTAAGTCCAAAAATACACACTATGCACAAAATGTGATGTAACCATGATTTAAACTATGAAATCAACATCAAACCATGCATATATGAATCAAAATAATGCAGTAAAATCATGGTTATCAATGATGCATGACACTAAACATGGCAATATCCTGAACAGCATAGCAATATCATAAATAAATATAAAATGTGTACCATAGGACAATGAACCAAATCAAAGGTACACAGATCAAATAAGGTATCAAAAACCCTAGGTCCTGAATATAATAAATAACATGGTTGTGTCACTACCTCTATAAACATATATAATCAGGTAAATACTAACATGATGTGCATAACAAATAACCAAACAAGCATGTAACAGATCAGGTAGTGATCAACCGAAGCAAATAAGAAACACAATCATTGATATTTGTTAAAAACATTACTATGCATATCAAATGACATAAAGTCAAAGTACCCGCCTCCAATAGAAAAGTCCAAACCGGTTCAAATTCGACGTCGAGAGGCTCATCTCGCGTCAAAGTCCTGTGTCACCAATATATATACTTTTATTACCTAACATTCAAAGGAATGGCCAAATAAAATCCTTAAGGCTAAATTAGGTAAAACCCTAATCAACCTAACCATCGAGTATAATTCATCTACAACAAAAATGATCATACCTAACTAATATCAAATTCGAAACATGACTATAATTTACCATGTATCAAAACATACCTAAATCATTCCATAACCAATTATGTATGTAACAACTCATACCTAAAACAACATGTATCAAGAGCGTGCCAACTCAATCCATACACCAAAACCCTTACCTTACTACTGCTGGACCAAGATTAGCTACTGGATGGTATTTCTGCCGGAATCAAGGAACCTTACATAACAGAATTTCAGATCCACAGAATAGAACCTCACTCTTCTTCTCCAATCCCGTGACCTAGATCCTCAGCCAAGAAATAGGAGGATCAAGAACAGAGAAGGAGACCTAGACCTATATCACGAATAGGATATAACACTTACCTTCCAGAGCCGGCTAGGGCAAAGCTGTGTAGTCACGACGACTGATCGGAGTCGACAAAAGAGATCTAGGGCATGGTTGCACAAGGAAAAGGGCTCGGGTGAAGCTAGCCCCTCTCTCGAACCTCTAGCAGAAGACCCTTGCCGACGATTGGGTTGGTAGCCGCGGAACTAGGTTAGCGCCTGGGCAGAGGAGGCAGTCGTCGGCGCGCTCTTTTGCTGAGGACAGGCGCTCGGCGGTGTGCGGCTCGGGAGAGAAGAGGAGGAAGAGAAATCGGCGTCGGGGATGGCTATCGTGTGAAGAGATTAGGGCAGAGACGAGCAAAGGAGATGGGGAAAAGCTCGGGAGAGGAGAGGAGGAGATGAAGAACCGCCTCAAGCGGTTAGGGCACGGTAGAGATGGTGTCGGGTGAAGCCTCGGGCACGCAGGGAGGAGGCGGAGAAACGAAGGAAAGAAAATAAATAAAATAAAAGGAAAGAATAAAATAAAAATCAAACTTCTCCTCGCTTAAATGGGTAGCCTAAACAGACTTTCCCGGGCCCCATTTTTATCCCCGTTAACTCGTCCATATGAGCTCCGAAAAATTCTCAAAAAATTTTCAAAAATTCTGAGAAATTCCCTTATCATTATTCGCCATTTTTCGATATTTTACATTCTCCCCCACTAATAAAAATTTGGTCCCCAAATTTCATTATCTACCATTAGAAAATACTAACAATAGGTAAAGAGTATAACTGCTGAACAGTAAATTAAATCATATACCTCAAGTGAAAAGATGGGGGTATCAAGCTCAGATAGTATCCTCGAGCTCCCAGGTAGCCTCCTCGTTCGTATGATGCTGTCATCCGACTTTAACCAGCCGGATTGTCTTGTTCCGCAACTGATGCTCTTTCCGGTCCAGAATCTGTACCGAAACCTCCTCATAGGTCACGTCAGGCTGTACGGGAACTGAGATATCTGTCAGCACATGTGTTGGGTCAGGTATGTATCTCCTCAGCATAGATACATGGAATAAGTCGTGCACGCCGGTCAAGGACAGTGGTAGTGCCAGCCGGTAAGCTACTGCTCCAATCCTCTCCAGGATCTGGAAAGGGCCAATGTATCGCGGAGCTAGCTTACCTCTGAGGCCAAATCTCTTCACACCTTTCGTGGGTGAAACTCGCAGAAATACATGGTCGCCTGTAGAGAACTCCAGGGGTCTGCGTCTCCGATCTGCATAACTCTTCTGGCGGTTCTGCGCCTCTGACATCCTCCGTCTGATAGTACGGACCAACTCTGCCTCATACTGAGCTCTATGAGGTCCCAACAGCTGGGCCTTCCCAACCTCATCCCAGAGGGTGGGTGTCCGACAAGACCTACCATACAACGCTTCAAACAGTGCCATCTGGATAGCCGAATGAAAGCTGTTGTTGTAGGCGAACTGTACCAATGGCAAATGGTCCTCCCAACTACCTCCAAAATCCAATACACACGATCTCAGCAAGTCCTCTAGAGTCTGAATGGTCCGCTCTGACTGTCCATCTGTCCGTGGATGGAAAGCTGTACTGAAACGGAGCTGAGTGCCCAAGGCCCGCTGCAGACTCTGCTAGAAACGAGACGTGAACCGGGGGTCTTTGTCCGAAATAATACTCAAAGGGACACCATGCAATCTGTTGATCTCCCGGCAATACAGATCTACCAATCGATCCAGGGAATCTGTCCTCCGGATCGCTAAGAAGTGCCCGGATTTGGTTAATCGATCAACGATTACCCAAATCGCGTCATGGCCTCGTCGTGTCCTCGGTAAACCCACCACAAAGTCCATAGTAATGTGTTCCCATTTCCACTCGGGAATAGGAATCCGCTGAAATAAACCGGCAGGTCTCTGGTGCTCAGCCTTCACCTGCTGACAGACAAGACATCTAGCTACAAATTCCGCGATGTCTTTCTTCATACCGTTCCACTAGTAGGAACGCCTCAAATCTCGATACATGCGAGTCCCGCCTGGGTGGATCGCAAATCGAGAGCGATGAGCCTCCTGAAGTAGTTCCTGTAAGACCGGATGAGACTGAGGTACGCATAATCTGCATCGGAAGTATATAATACCCTCCTCGTCTCGTGTGAACTCGGTCTGCTGCTCGGAAGCTATCTGGCTGCAAATAAATTGCAAATGCTGATCACCAGCCTGGGCCTCTCGGATCCTCGTCCTGATCGACGACTGAGCAACTATGGTAACAAGAATACCCTGCTCTGTCTATCCCTGCTCCTCAAGGTCTAACCCGGAGAAATCCTGAATCAAGTCTGTGACTGAAGTCCGGTGGCAAGCCAAAGTTCCTCTGGACTTCCTGTTGAGTGCATCGGCAACCACATTAGCTTTCCCCAGGTGATAGCTAATTGTACAATCATAATCCTTCAAGAACTCCATCCATCTCCTCTGTCGGAGATTAACCTCCTTCTGGGTGAAAATATATTTGAGACTCTTATGATCAGTGAGAATCTCAAATGTAATGCCGTATAAATGATGTCGCCAAATCTTCAAAGCAAAGATGATGGCAGTTAACTCCATATCATGAACTGGGTAGTTCTTCTCATGCTCCTTCAACTGTCGAGAAGCATAGGAGACTACCCTGCCGTGCTGTATCAGAATAGCGCCCAAACCCTGAAGAGACGCGTCGGTATAGAGCAAGAATCCATCCTCTCCAGAAGGTAAAACCAAACCTGGAGATGACACTGATCTCTTCTTCAGCTCCTGAAAGCTAGTCTCGCAATCCTCGGACCACGTGAACTTCACGCCTTTCCTGGTCAGGCGTGTTAGTGACATAGCTATGCGGGAGAAACCCTCGATGAAAGGTCTGTAATATCCTGCCAATCCCAAGGACTGCGGATCTCCTGCACTGATTTCGGCTGCTCCCAACGGTAACAACCTCTATCTCCTATGGAACCATGGTATACTCCTACCGGTGACCGTGTGTCCCAAACATCTCACATAAGACAATCCAAATACGCACTACCGATCTTCACATATAGATGTTCTCGTCGAAACATCTCTAGAACTATGCAAAGATGGTGTACGTGACTCACCCCAGATCCGAAATAGACCACAACATCGTCAACAAAGACAATGGAAACCGATCCAAACATCCTAGAAATACCAGAAATCATCGAGTCCCTGAAAACATCTAAAGCTCCGCAAGCTCTAATGGTAAAATCAAGAACTCACAATGTCCGTACTAAAGACATTCCTAACCATAAGATCTCTGACAATAACTCTGAAATCTAATCACCAACAATATAAATCACCAAATAATAGATCCTCCAGTGTGAGAGCAACGCTCCATCACAGGAAATACAATATATGTGGGAGCAATGCTCTACCACAAGAAATCCTCAATATGTGGGAGCAACGCTCCACCACAACAAAATCCATAATATGCATCTACAATATATATATAGAGGCAATACTCCGCTACAAGCAATCCACAATAGGTGGGAGCAACGCTCCACCACAAACAATCTAAAATATGTGGGAGCAACGCTCCACCACAACAATCCAAAATATGTGGGAGCAACGCTCTACCACAAACATCCCATAAGTGACCAAGACACCTAACTATCTAACTAGAGACTGCACGAGATCACTCTACCACATATCACTGTGGCAGCCAAGGGTATCACAATCCAATAAGCATATCAAATCCATCGTCAACTCTATCAACATCGTAGTGGGTCACCCACTAATAGTAGAATTAGTTGACAGAGCAATACTACAAATGACATATTGTAAACACTCAACATAGGTAGAATCATCATAATGCTACCCACAATACACCTGGCACATGTGCACACACAACATAGGTATGATCGACATAATCCTCCAATTAGTACACACCCAACACACTCATAACACAAGTATAAATCAGCGTGATACCTCCAAAAATACATTCTCCAAAAATACATTCCGAACCAGTGTGCATATATCAACGTAGGTATAATCGACAATACACCTCAAACAACATTCACCTAACATATATATACACCTATGCCAAGAGAATAATCAACATAATACTTCCAACAAATCATAATAGACACGAGTGTATACACAGAACAATCATAATCAACAAGATACCTCCCATAAAACACCAAACACATGTACACATACCATAACACAGATTTAATCGACATGATACCTTCAATAATACAATCAGACACGTATGCCTAACCACTAGGGTATAATCTACTAGACACCCACAATAATCATAACTGGACAAGTATACACCCACTACATGCAATTAGACCGTCTATCATAGAACTCCTACAACACATAATAATCATATGTACACACCACATAGATATACATAATCAGCATATTTAACCCAATCAACCTGACATTCCTTATGCTACCTTTTAAGTTATCCAACCCGGTACATACAGTCCATGGTCAAAGTCTTCATGGAATAGGATACATCGATCCTCTAAAACTAGTCGAGCCGACAATGCTATACGGTTATTCTAGTCCTTTCCACGTTGGTACAAGCCTTGTACTCACATGTGCTCAAAATATCCAACTAAGCACGAATAACCCCAAAGATCAGCATCTCTATAATTAGAGTAAGTCGATCCTCTGCTGATCGGACCAACCCAAAAATGAATCGGTCATCGACTATCTAAATCTAACAAATGGACATTAATCCTCCACAAGCAACTAAGGTAAATCGATCTACGACTACCCAAGTCGACAAGCGTAAATCAGTCTTCTATTGACCGATCTAACCAGAGTAAATTTATCGGTGGTGCGGGTGTCGCTAGTGCCAGGTACACGGTAGGTCCAGGTGGCGGTGGCGCCGGGTACACCGGTGGTGCCGATGGTGGTACCATAGATCTGATAGAGGTGGGTATCACGAGTGCAGCCGAGGTAGACACCTCTAAAAAAAAGTCATCGGGGTCTGAGAGCCCGATGCGCCCGCAGTATCCTGAGTCTGTTCCTGACTGACAAGGTCAACACCAGTAGGCATCTCTGGCTAGTCCAAAGATCCCAAGGTCCTCGTACGTGGTCGTCCAGCACCACGTCTCGATGCAGCTGCGCGAGTAGATCTCCTCCTATCTGTTAAGTTATATCACAGATATTACTACAAGTATCAACTATTACAAAATAACATCATACATATTTGCTGTCTGGAGATGTTCCGTCGCTGTCTAGTCCCCAAATTGACCTCAAAATTCCGAACGAGAAAATCGACGGAAATCCATACTAAATCCAAAAATAAGTACCCAAGTTAACTAGTAACCATGGGTTAACCCAAAAATCCATAACATCAAAAGCAGGTATCGTAACCCGCTCTGATACCAATACCAATAAATTGGTATCAGATAAATCTCAAAATCTGAAACACAATATACAAACAAGTATCGCCAACCTGGCTCTGATACCAAATAAATTATCACGCCCCGAGGGAGTCCCTGTCCGAAGAAATTTCGGAAGCATCTCCCCTGTACGGCTGACAATCTGAAACTTTATATATTGCCTCCAGGGCCACATATACATCAGCCAACACGGCCGGAACAATAATAATAATAAAACATAACACACATCCAAATATCCACACAATTTAATAGTGAACAACTAAAGCAATGATAAGAAGACTCGAAAACAACCCTACTAAACTACACCCATAAAGCTCAAAACATATTTCTTACTCCACTACACCCATAAAGCACAAATCCGACGGAATAAATCCACTCACCTCTTCTGCCGTCTAGGAAGGCATGTAGTAAAACAAATCCGAATGAAAGTCATCGACATTATCCATATAGTGAACTGATACAAGTCTAGATGTATCAAAACAGCACAAGTCCAATAAAGAAAATCACAAGGTCAACACACATCCTCGTGGAATGCAGGGGCGACTAGAACTCTCCGGACAGCATCAACCTGAAAATAGCAACAGAGGAGGGTGTGAGTCCAACACTCAGTGGGTAACAACTGATATGCATAATAAAGAAAATAACAACCAGCACAAATCATGCGTATAGTCTCCTGATACAAGAAGGATAAATGCAACTGAAACAAGCAGGAGAAAACTGTACTAACCATGACCAGGGTATAAGTATAACAGGGTCGTCAGACTGAGAGTGTCATAAATCCTATATGCATGTCAATCATATGCATCCATATAAATGCAGCAAGAAATGCAGCAAATACAAGCAATAAATGCATCATGCATATGATGCAAATGTCATGGCCACCCCTGACGCCAGTCAGCCATCTCACACACAATGGTGAGACCGAGTGGGTAGGGTTGTGACAACCGTGCACTCTGCCATCACTGCTCCTGATGAGTGACCGAGTGGACGGGATGCTGTCGGAGTACACCTATCCTCCTACCCCAAATTATAAATGGGGGAGTTCAATGCTCTCATCTCCCAGTACACGATGACGGGGAGGAATCTCTATCGGCTACTATGCTGCGTCACACTACCCATGAGCGGACCAACGGAGCCAAACAAAGTCCAACCACCTGCTGGCTACCACGCTGCTATACTAAACCAGCGAAGCCAAACAGAGCAAAACTGTCTGTCGGCTACCACGCTGAGTCACCAGACTAACGGAGCCAAACAGCAGAACTGTCACACACCTGTCTGATATACCACTAACCCATGAGTGGTGGTGTGTACAGATATATGTAACTGGCGATGTGCTCGACAATAATGGAGCAGACTATCGCATAGTATGAAATCATGCGAGATGGTGCATGACACTAAACATGGCAATATCCTGAACAGCATAGCAATATCATAAATAAATATAAAATGTGTACCATAGGACAATGAACCAAATCAAAGGTACACAGATCAGATAAGGTATCAAAAACCCTAGGTCCTGAACATAATAAATAACATGGTTATATCACTACCTCTATAAACATATATAATCAGGTAAATACTAACATGATGTGCATAACAAATAACCAAACAAGCATGTAATAGATCGGGTAGTGATCAACCGAAGCAAATAAGAAACACAATCATTGTTATTTGTTAAAAACATTACTATCCATATCAAATGACATAAAGTCAAAGTACCCGCCACCAATAGAAAAGTCCAAACCGGTCCAAATTCGACGTCGAGAGGCTCGTCTCGCGTCAAAGTCCTGTGTCACCAATATATATACTTTTATTTAGCTAACATTCAAAGGAATGGCCAAATAAAATCCTTAAGGCTAAATTAGGGTAAAACCCTAATCAACCTAACCATCGAGTATAATTCATCTACAACAAAAATGATCATACCTAACTAATATCAAATTCGAAACATGACTATAATTTACCATGTATCAAAACGTACCTAAATCATTTCATAACCAATTATGTATGAAATAATTCATACCTAAAACAACATGTATCAAGAGCGTGCCAACTCAATCCATACACCAAAACCCTTACCTTACTGCTGCTGGACCAAGATTAGCTACTGGATGGTATTTCTGCCGGAATCAAGGAACCTTACATAACAGAATTTCAGATCCACGGAATAGAACCTCACTCTTCTTCTCCAATCCCGTGACCTAAATCCTCAGCCAAGAAATAGGAGGATCAAGAATAGAGAAGGAGACCTAGACCTATATCACGAATAGGATATAACACTTACCTTCCAGAGCCGGCTAGGGCAAAGCTGTGTAGTCACGACGACTGATCGGAGCCGACAAAAAAGATCTAGGGCACGGTTGCACAAGGAAAAGGGCTTGGGTGAAGCTAGCCCCTCTCTCGAACCTCTGGCAGAAGACCCTTGCCGGCGATCGGGTTGGTAGCCGCGGAACTAGGTTAGCGCCTGGGCAGAGGAGGCAGTCGACGGCACGCTCTTTTGCTGAGGACAGGCGGCCGGCGATGTGTGGCTCGGGAGAGAAGAGGAGGAAGAGAAATCGACTTCGGGAATGGCTATCACGTGAAGAGATTAGGGCAGAGACGAGCAAAGGAGATGGGGAAAAGCTCGGGAGAGGAGAGGAGGAGATGAAGAACCGCCGCGAGCGGTTAGGGCACGGTAGAGATGGTGTCGGGCGAAGCCTCGGGCACGCGGGGAGGAGGCGGAGAAATGAAGGAAAGAAAATAAATAAAAGAAAAGGAAAGAATAAAAGAAAAATCAAACTTCTCCTCGCTTAAATGGGTAGCCTAAATAGGCTTTCCCGGGCCCCGTTTTTATCCCCGTTAACTCGTCCATACGAGCTCCGAAAAATTCCTGAAAAAATATCAAAAATTCCGAGAAATTTCCTTATCATTATTCGCCATTTTTTGGTATTTTACAGTTTGAGCCCGGTCAAATGCAGGATACATGGCTCCTTAGGTAAAGTTCTGTTTCCTCTCTCATCAATTTTTACTAACTAAAATATTTTCTTCCCTTTGTGCAATGGCAAATTTCTATGTTGCTTTGATTGATGAAGAGCTGCGTCTAGAAGAAGCTACACTTCATGCTAAAGAACAAGAGCTTCTTGCCGCACTTAATCAGCCTTTGTCAACTGAAGTTTCAGCTCCTCCAACTGAAGCTTCCAGCTCTCAGGTGGTTCCCGAAGTTCCTAAGGGTCCTCTTGCAGAAACTACTACTACCCCTTTGCCAACTGTTTCTTCACTATTGGCTGTTACTTCTTCAACGGCCGCCCCCTTCCTGTTATCGAGCTTACATCCCCTGTAAGCTTAGGAAAATCCCCGGCTGAGATTGTCCCTAGCAAGCGTCCGGGGCGTAAACTCACTAGAGCTCCCCCTTAAAAAGGAGACTCACTCTTTCTGCTGAGGAATTATCCTCAAAAGATTTTGCTCCTGCTGCCCCTTCTTCCACTGAGCCTACTCTCGCCGATCTATATCCTTCCCTTCTTTTTTCTTCCTCTCCTTCTACCAGCAACACCGCCCTTGGTGGTACTTCTTTTACTTTTCTTCTATCTGTTCCCGAATCTGGCTCTTTACCCTCTTCACTCTCTTCTTATCTGATTTTCGCTCCTCCTTCTATTCCAACTTCTTCCTTTTCTGCGAGTTCCTCCACTACTCCCGTCCTCCCTATATTGCTAGGAGGTTCTTTTGCTACCGCTCGGGAGGAAATTCGCCCTCTCTTTGGAGAGATTACCCCTCTTGAGACAATCGACTAATTCTCCCATGAGGAAAGCAAGGTGTATTTGCAATTACTTTTTTATTATTTATTCTTGACTATTCTGTGACTCCTTATTACATCCCCAATGATGGATATCCAATATGGGTCTGGCTCGATGATAACCATGATTTTACTGTATTATTTTGATTCATTTATGCATGGTTTTGATGTTGGTTTCATAGTTTAAAACATGGTTACATTACATTTTTTGTGCATTGCATAGATTTTGGATTTAATTACAAATAATATTATTTTTGGTGTTATTTGATGCTAATATTTAACTCTTATTTTGTAGGCATCAAAGGATCTTGGATTTAGATCTATTTGGACTGAAATTGGGCTCAGATCGGAATTTAAACGAGAAGATCAAGCTTTGGGTTGATTTGGGTCGTTCATCAAGAATAGGAGAGATCTGGATCATCCGTTGAAGATCTGGCCGATCCAACTTAATGGGGAGCAGATCTGAGCCATTTATGAAGATCCAGAAGTTTTGATCCAGATCAGTTCATCCAGCCATTGATCCAGCCGAATAAATTTGGACCGTTCATTTAAGACTGGGCGGATCTGGGCCATCCAGTGATGATCTGATCGATCCGACCTACAGGAGAGTAGATCCAGACCCTAGATCAACATTAGCACCTTCAGATCATATTTTGGGTAAACTTTCACCGTTGATTTAGCTCCAAATCAATCCCAGCCATCCGATCAGATCCAGATCTGATTCAAAAGAGAAGCTACAGTGCCTTCGTCGATTCCTCCGCGCTCAGCTCCGCGTCCCGGCGTCTTTCTTCAGGATTTCGGCCCCATCCTCCTTCAGATCTACTTCTCAACGAGTCTAATTGGCATTGGAGCTTCCATTCTTTTGCTTCTAGGCTCGGATCTTTTGCACGCGCCGGCGAACATCTCTCCGGAGCTCAGATCTGTTCGTATGTCCTCTGTTTCAGCCATCATCGGGGGAATTCTTCGATGATAGTGGCTTGCTCTCTATCAGAGAGTATCGATCCAGAGAAATCGGATTCAAGATCTGCAAAATTTCGAGCTGTGCAGTTCCAATCTTCACCGGCTTTTCCAGGAAAGTTTTCCTTGGTGCTGGAAGAGATTGAATTGAGTTGAAGTTCTCATTCAATTAGCTTGTGTTGTAGCAAGGGAAGACTTGTTAGGGAAGTAGATTTGGATAGAGATGGTTTAGATTTAGATTTTATAGTTTATTGTTTCTGCAAATTCTGTTTTCATGAGATATTGTTTTCGTTTTCTTTGAATTCCTGTTCTTTGAATCATTCAATTTCGTTTCAGCAATAAATTCTGTTGCATCTGTTTCTTTGATTAGAAACGATTTAGATTCATCTCCTGCAATTTATGAATTCCTGCATTATTGCTTTCTTAGATTTTGCTAATAACCTTCTTGTTTTCTAAATCTGAATTGTGTAGTTCTGATTTTGTTACTTTAGATTGCTTTTGTGCAATTCAATTCCATTTTCTCTTTTATTGTTACAGTTTAAGTTTTAATTTCTGTAATTCCAGTTTAGTATCAAATTGCTGCACATGTCATTTCTGAAATCTCACTTCTGATATATCCCTTTTAGCTTCTTAGTCATAGATTATGTTATTTTTCCTTAGTTAGGATTTGATTACTGCTCAAGATCAGATTTATTAGTTGCATTTTAATTCGCAATCTAGGATGTGAAGCAAAACTGATCATTCCCATTTTATCAGAAGAAAACCTCAAAAGGAGAATAATGTTAGTCTAATTTCAAACATTCTACTATTAGTTTCCTTGTGAGATTCGACTTGGGACTCCATATTACACGAGATTTACTAAAATTAATTGAGTCCTTAACTTTTATTAATTTGATGTGCCACGTGACATGCAAAAAGGCCAACACCAAATTTTGGCGTCGTTGCCGGGGAAACTAGTGGAGTTTGCTTGTTTTTAGATTGCGTATAGTTCATATTTTCTTGGTTTTCACTTTCTTGATTTTATTGTCTATCTATTTTTATTCTAACTATTGATTTTTGGTGATATGACCAGGTCCTCGTGTGGTAAACTACTTGATTTTGATCCAGAAATTGAAAGGACCTTCAGAGCTTTGAGAATTCAAGAGAACATTTCAGAGGACTCAGGAAGTTCTTTATCATCTTCAGATACCCCTATGGCTGATCATAGCAGAACAATGAAGGAGCTTGCAGCTCCTGATGAGGCTTTCAAATATTCTTGCATTACATATCCAGATTTGGCAGGAGACTTCGAGCTTAGATCTGGATTGATTCATTTGCTGCCCAAATATCAAGGATTATCTGGAGAAGACCCAAATAGACATTTGCATGAATTCCATGTGGTCTGTTCAACCATGAAGCCACAAGGAATCTCAGAAGAAGATATCAAGCTGAGGGCTTTTCCATTTTCATTGACTGGAGTAGCAAAAGATTGGCTGTATTATTTGCCACCAGGATATATTACTTCTTGGATAGATATGAAGAAGGCTTTCTTGGAGAAATTCTTTCCAGCTTCAAGAACTGCAATTATCAGGAAAAGTATCTGTGGGATTCAGCAAGTGGTGGGAGAGACATTATACGACTATTGGGAGCGATTCAAGAAATTATGTTCAAGTTCTCCTCAACACCAAATCAGTGAGCAGCTACTAGTCCAATACTTCTATGAGGGTTTGCTACCTATGGATAGAAGTATGATAGATGCAGCAGCTGGAGGAGCTTTAGTGAACAAGACTCCAGAACAAGCTAGGGAGCTTATTTCAAACATGGCAGAAAATTCACAACAATTTGGAAGTAGAGCTTTGACAACACAAGGGGTTGGAGAGGTTCAAATGGTTTCCAATGAACAAAAGGAGATAAGAAGCTCATTATTGGAGTTAACATCTTTGGTAAAGCAATTGGCACTGAATAATGCTAATCAAGCTTCCATTTTGCCAAGTACACAGTTCCCATATCAATCGAAGGGAGTTTGTGGCATTTGTTCAAGCCAAGACCACAATTCAGAATTGTGTCCAAATCTTCATCAAGATGAGTCAGTAGCAGGTTTTTCTAGAGCTCAGTTTCCTCAAAAATATGACCCCCACTCATCTACTTATAATCCTGGTTGGAGAGATCATCCTAATTTTAAGTATAGCAACTCATTCTATCAACAACCATTTTCAAATCAGCAGTTCAGCCACACTTCCAATAATTTCCAGCAACCTCAGCAAAGTTTCCAGCAGCAAAATCAGCCTTTCCAGCAATATTATCAACCTACAAATCAATTCCAGCAGCAATTTCAGCCTTCTCAGCAGTTTCCAAATCAAAATCAGCAATGGTAAGTCCAAAATCAGGGAGTTCAGCAGGGGCAAAATGCAATCCAGAATGCACTTCCAGCACCTTCAAGGTTAAGTTTGACTCAAGGAAGTTCTAATAACTCTTCTAATTCTGATTCACAACAGAAGATGGATGAATTGCTGCAACAAATTTTGCAAAAGCAGCAATTATTTTTACAGCAGCAGCAACATCAACAAAGGACAGATTCAGCTTTGCAAAATCTTGAAAGACAGATTAGCCAACTAGCAACGAACTTAAATCAAATGCAAGCTCAAGGTTCAAGCAAACTACCTTCTCAAACAATGCCAAACCCAAAGAATGTGAGTTCGTTGACTCTTCGAAGTGGAAGAACCATAACCGAACCAATGAAGAATATTCCAATTGGATCAGATTTTGTTGCACCAGTACCGGATTCACCAGATCTTGTACCAGGAAATTTGAATTCAGAATCCACTCAACCAGTACAGAACAGTGGAAGAAATACAGTAGAATAGATTTTAACAAATTTTGGTTCAGCGGAACAAGATGATTCACAATCAGCTCCAATTTCAGCTCAAAATGTAGAGAAAAAAATCACAACAGCAAGGTACTGAGATTTCTGCTTCATTACCTTTTCCTCAAAGAAGAATCCAGCAAAAGAAGCATGTTGAGGAAGAGAAAGCTAGGGAATTTCAAGAACTTGTCAATTTGTTTAGCAAAGTGGAGGTGAATGTGCCCTTGTTAACCATGATAGAGCAAGTTCCGAAATATGCAAAATTTCTCAAGGATGTATGTGTGCATAAGAAGAAATTAAAGGGAAATGAATTAGTTAGCATGGGAAAAAATGTTTCTGCTCTTATTCGACCTATTCCTCAGAAGTGTGATGATCCAGGAGTTTTCACCGTGCCATGTACTATTGGAAATTATGTATTTGAGGATGCTATGCTGGATTTAGGAGCTTCTATTAATGTAATGCCGAAATCAGTTTTTCTATCATTGGGTATTGGTCCTCTACAGCCTACGGGAGTTGTTATTCAGTTAGCCAACCGTAGTCAGGCTCATCCAACTGGAGTGATTGAGAATGTTTTGGTTAAAGTGAGTGACCTTATATTTCCAGCTGATTTCTACATTTTGGATATGGAAGGCGATGTATTAATGAATAGAGCTCCAATTATTTTGGGAAGACCGTTCCTTAAGACTGCCAGAACTAAGATTGATGTGCATGCTGGAACTTTATCTATGGAGATTGCTGATGTAGTTGTTCAATTTAGCATTTTTGATACGATGCAACAAAAGAAGAACCATTCTATTTTCAGTGTTTATAAATCCGAATGGCTGGATACTATGAATTTTATTGATGCGGATTATGATGAAATTGTTTCAGACTCTAATGTATTGGGTTGTGAATCTAAACATTCTGGAGGTTGTATTGATAACAGGGAAATAGTTGAGGTAAGATCTGATTGTGGTAAAACTTCTGTGGATGAATCTATAAGTGTAGGGGATTGCAAGGAATCAATACCCCAAGAATCACCTAAATTGGATGTAAGTGAAGAGAGTGTAGGGACTTGTGCTATGGAGCCAAGCACCCAAGAATCACTACCAATTATTGTACCTTCATCAGAACTAGATATTGAATCACAGGAAATTTCAAAGGACATTGCAGAGGAAGTTGTGGAGCCAGCGAGACAACCAAAGGAACTGACTAACCCATTGAACTCTTTTTGTGTTAGCAATATTTTTTCTAATGGTGTGATTGAGATGCAGGAGGTGTCTACTGGTCAACCTTTTAAAGTGTATAGCAACCAACTTAAGAAATTCCTTCGAGGGAGGAAATGATGCAGAGTGGACAAGGTGGACAATAATGATGCAATTCACCAAAATCAAAGGGGAGTTCGTTCCAACTTAGCTTTTATTTTTGCTTTCACAAATAATAAGTCTTTGCTTTCACAACTTAGTTTTTAGTTCGTTTCTTTTAGCTTGCTTAGTTGCTTAATAAATTCTTTGTTTTCAAATAATAAGTTTAGTATATGGGAATAAATTCTTTACTGTTATAATTTTCCTATAGAATAAAGTTTGAATTTGGAATAAAAAATGGTACCCCCTTTACAAGTTTTCTATAACATGTTAGGAATAGAGAATGTGAGCTAGATTTGAGAATCTATTTTGGAGCTTAATGTCTATAATGGATTTTTAATTTTCTCAAAGTTTCTACTTAATAATGGACACTTGATTGGTAAATTGGATTGATGCTTTTTCATGCCTAGTGAGGATGAGCCTTAATTGAGTGATGCACTTGTGTTATTGCACTCTAGAACTTGCTTTGATTCTTTCAAAGCCACAATCCAATGGATTAAATCATGTTTATGAAGGTATATCAATTTGTTTCTCTTCCACACGAATTCTTGCTAATTTTCTTGATAATCCTCATGTCGATTTTTGTCTTCTCATTTGTAAATCTTGGATATGGATACATTAAGTGTTATATGATGGATTCTTTGGCCAAGAGGACAAGGATTTAAGTGTGGGGGAAATGTGAATTGATTTTGAATTTTTGGAAGCATTTGGAACTTGTAAGTTTATGTTATTTGCTTCATGGATGTTTCTATTTTTGAATTGCAAGGTTTTAAATCCAAGCTTTTAATATTGAATTGTCAAAAAGAATCATTCCTTGAGCTTTATCATGGATAGAGCAAGCTTAATTAGCTTTGATTTCCGGAAATTGGTACCATGGTGATTCCTTGAAAGTACCCTTTATGCTATATTGATTCTAGGCAATTGGAATTTAGATTGCAAGATACTGAATTTATGATGAGATGCTATTTTTATACTCTAATATTCAGTGATTGCAGTTGCAAGAAATGAAGAGTGAATTGTTGAGATTTTGTTTGTGATTGTTTATGCTGTCCAAGATGTATCAACTTGGCATTGTTAGTTGTTAAATTCAGTGAGGAATTGTTGAAGACCTTTTATTGTAGATTAATGGCAGACGGATAATTCTTCAATGCTGTGAACAAAATTCTGGAAATGGAAACAGTGCACATTATCAGTAACAACACTCAAATCAATGAAGAAATACATTGAAGCTGTTGAATTTTCAGTAACATATGGAATTCTATTGCCTTCTATAACTTCATAAGTTGAATTGGATGGAATTTTAGAAGTATCAAATTGCTGAAATGAAATCTGTGAAGTTGTAGGAACTGCAATGAAAATGCAGATTCAGGAAATGAACAGCATTGAAATTTTTACACTGAAGGAATGAGGACAATAGCTACTACTTGATACAAACTTCAAAATAGTGAAGAGAATTTGAGAAGATTGAAGTTAAATTCTATGAATATGAAGTGCTGAATCTGGGCAGGGCAGAAGAACTAAATTGTTGAACTTTGATGAATTCTAAATTCAGTTAATCGAAATGTGATTCTAGATATTATTTGGGATGTGAAGTGCTATTGATACATGTCATTAAGATATCTTATAATGACATTAAAATTCTGAAACTGTAAATGCAGAAATCTGCAGATTCTGGGCAGATTCTGTACAAATTCTGGAATATGAGTTGTAGCAAGCTTGAATTGTTTAAATCCAGAAATCTTTGGAGGATAATTTGATAGGGATCTGAAGAGGACAGATGTGAAGAAATTGGAATTTTTGGAGTTTTGATGATGTTCAGTTGATACAAAATTCAGAGGCTGTACAGGAAAATCAGGAAACCTGTTTTTGCTGTGATAACTGGGTTTAAAAGCTATTTTTTTTTCACTGGAATTCTGGAAACTGGCTGATTGTAGAATGTTAATAAAAGAAGACTTTGCATCTTCATCGTGTAGCTGAGTTTTTAGAATGGAAGTTTGATACAGAACAGTGACATTAGCTGGAAACTGGAAGTTGGAACTTGAAATCTGATTCTGTCCATTTTGCAGTTGAGTTTTAATTTGCAGTTTAGCTGAATTTGTAGTCATTGAAGGTGTAATTCAAGTAGAATTGGGTAAATATAAACGGAAGCTGTGGATATAGGAAATGGAAAAAATACTGGAAAAGTGAGCTGTAAACTAATGGCTGGGAATTTCAGTAACTGAAACTATGAGCATTTTCTTTGCATTTTCATGCGACAGACCTTGAGTTGTAGATGTTTGAAATGTGAACTTGATTCTAGTATGCCAATGTGAGAAGGAATTTGTTAACTATTTGAAGATAAGAATGTTGTATGGAAGAGGAAGAATCAGAATTGCTTGCTATGGAGGACTATGGAACTTGATCAGTCCGAATCTGTAGATCAGAAGAGATATTGAGTGTATCAAATGTGTCTCAAGATTTGGAGGTAGCATCAAGCATCAGATAAAGATTATGGGAAATCTGTCAACATGAATAGACAAATGGTATTAAATGATCATGGGCTGAAAAGAAAACAGAATAGAAAAATTCAGAATCTGGAAATGTAGAGAATTTCAGTACCTAGTGTTGGGGTTTGCAGCTGATTCTGTTTATGATCTGTATTGAATAGAATTTGATTTCCTCTTAATTCAATCCGAGACGGAATGAAGTTTAAGTGTGGGGGAGAGCTTGAGCTTTATTTGAAGTCGAGCAGTGGATTTCAATTCTGGAATTGAGTGATGCTGGAAATGAAACAAGCTGGAAATTGGTAGTTGAACCTGAATTTGTTCATTCTGCAGCTGAACCTTTTTAAATTAGCATCCAAATCCTGATACATAGTGATATCTGTAAGATTTAAGTGTGGGGGAGGTAAGATATGAGCTGAGTATCTCATTGCTGGATTGAATGAAAAAAAAATCAGAGATCAAGTGGCAAACTTATGTGACAGAATTTTGAGGAATTTAAGTGCTGAAATTGAATTGCAGAGCTGAATTCAGGATTATTTTGTAAAAGGATCAGTGTTGTAAGGTGAACAAATGGTCAAAATTCTTCAAGGAGTAGTAGGTTCATTAGTAGAACTTGTTAGAAGCAATTAAAAGGAGATGCACAGTGAGTTTTTGCAGCCAAACAGGAAGGAGATAAAGGTCAAGTTTAATGTGCAGGTTGTGCCGGAAATTTTGAAAGGTTAAGAATTGCAATTAAGTAATGGAAATTGCTGAAATTGGTAATGAATGAAATGGTTTTCAAGGGTTAACTTTTAGTCATGCATTCATTGAGATTAAAGAAATGAGAAGTAAAGTGTTGAATAATGCTTAAGCAATTGGAATTGGAAGAAGGTTTTAAAGGGAAGTATGGTCAAGAATTCATTATATAACACTCTTTTGTATCCATGTCTTCCACTAGAATTAAATTCATACTTTCTTCCTTTTCTTGTCTTTTGTTGCTAATTCTATCTTTTCTTGCTTTTCCTTGTTATTTATGCTTTGATTTGCACTTAATTCACATTCTTACATTTTCTTTTTCATGATTAATCTTCATAGTATGGTTTGTATCTATGATCATGGTGGAGAGTAGAAGATAAGCAAGCATATGGTAGTTCAAGAAGCACAAGTAGCATGAGTGCCCTCCATTTTTGTGATTACATGTGAGATAGGACGAGGGCCACAAAAATTCTATCTTGTGAGGTTGTTAGTGTGAAATCAATTTCAATTTATTCATGATTGATGGAAATTATTATGTGGTTAACCAAGAGTAAAGTCTTAAGTCCATGAATGCTTGAGATTTTGGAATGTGATAATCTTAGATGGTTTACTTTCTTTATTTTCTAATCATGTTTAGGAATTTGTTTAGGGGGTGTCATTTAAGTAGGATTTTAGTTCTCCTTACTTGCACGGGACGTTCAAGACTAAGTGTGGGGGATTTGATAACCATGATTTTACTGTATTATTTTGATTCATTTATGCATGGTTTTGATGTTGGTTTCATAGTTTAAATCATGGTTACATTACATTTTTTGTGCATTGCATAGATTTTGGATTTAATTGCAAATCATATTATTTTTGGTGTTATTTGATGCTAATATTTAACTCTTATTTTGTAGGCATCAAAGGATCTTGGATTTAGATCTATTTGGACTGAAATTGGGCTCAGATCGGAATTTAAACGAGAAGATCAAGCTTTGGGTTGATTTGGGCCGTTCATCAAGAATAGGAGAGATCTGGATCATCCGTTGAGGATCTGGCCGATCCAACTTAATGGGGAGCAGATCTGAGCCATTTATGAAGATCCAGAAGTTTTGATCCAGATCTGAGTTCATCCAGCCATTGATCCATCTGAATAAATTTGGACCGTTCATTTAAGACTGGGCGGATCTGGGCCATCCAGTGATGATCTGATCGATCCGACCTACAGGAGAGTAGATCCAGACCCTAGATCAACATTAGCACCTTCGGATCATATTTTGGGCAAACTTTCACCGTTGATTTAGCTCCAAATCAATCCCAGCCGTCCGATCAGATCCAGATCTGATTCAAAAGAGAAGCTACAGTGCTACAGTGCCTTCGTCGATTCCTCCGCGCTCAGCTCCGCGTCCCGGCGTCTTTCTTCAGGATTTCGGCCCCATCCTCCTTCAGATCTACTTCTCAACGAGTCTAATTGGCATTGGAGCTTCCATTCTTTTGCTTCTAGGCTCGGATCTTTTGCACGCGCCGGCGAACATCTCTCCGGAGCTCAGATCTGTTCGTATGTCCTCTGTTTCAGCCATCATCGGGGGAATTCTTCGGTGATAGTGGCTTGCTCTCTATCAGAGAGTATCGATCCAGAGAAATCGGATTCAAGATCTGCAAAATTTCGAGCTGTGCAGTTCCAATCTTCACCGGCTTTTCCAGGAAAGTTTTCCTTGGTGCTGGAAGAGATTGAATTGAGTTGAAGTTCTCATTCAATTAGCTTGTGTTGTAGCAAGGGAAGACTTGTTAGGGAAGTAGATTTGGATAGAGATGGTTTAGATTTAGATTTTATAGTTTATTGTTTCTGCAAATTCTGTTTTCATGAGATATTGTTTTCGTTTTCTTTGAATTCCTGTTCTTTGAATCATTCAATTTCGTTTCAGCAATAAATTCTGTTGCATCTGTTTCTTTGATTAGAAACGATTTAGATTCATCTCCTGCAATTTATGAATTCCTGCATTATTGCTTTCTTAGATTTTGCTAATAACCTTCTTGTTTTCTAAATCTGAATTGTGTAGTTCTGATTTTGTTACTTTAGATTGCTTTTGTGCAATTCAATTCCATTTTCTCTTTTATTGTTACAGTTTAAGTTTTAATTTCTGCAATTCCAGTTTAGTATCAAATTGCTGCACATGTCATTTCTGAAATCTCACTTCTGATATATCCCTTTTAGCTTCTTAGTCATAGATTATGTTATTTTTCCTTAGTTAGGATTTGATTACTGCTCAAGATCAGATTTATTAGTTGCATTTTAATTCGCAATCTAGGATGTGAAGCAAAACTGATCATTCCCATTTTATCAGAAGAAAACCTCAAAAGGAGAATAATGTTAGTCTAATTTCAAACATTCTACTATTAGTTTCCTTGTGAGATTCGACTTGGGACTCCATATTACACGAGATTTACTAAAGTTAATTGAGTCCTTAACTTTTATTAATTTGATGTGCCACGTGACATGCAAAAAGGCCAACACCACTCGACTGATGCATAACTTATATCATGAGAACGAGAGGTTAAAACAACAAGTTGTGGAGATGTCTTCTGCTACACTCTCGGAGGAATCCACAAAACAGTATGAAGCCCAGATTGAGAGCCTTCAATCCAATTTAAATCAGCTACAGACCTCAATGCTGAATTATCTTCTAAATTAGAGAAGCAGACTGCTGAGACCAACAAGTCGAAGTCTGATTACGAGTCCACCTTGGCTGAAAAACTCAAAGCTCTGTAGTTGAAGGATGATGAAATAACTTCCTTAAACACTTCTTTGAATACAGCTAAGACAGAGGCCTCTACCAAAGATGCTGAGTTGAAGTCTTCCCGTCAGCTCTAGTGGTTTACAAAGCTAGTGAAGATAATCGGTTTATAGATCGGGCAACCACCTTGATCAAATCTACTGAATTCAACAGGCCGATCGTAAAGTCTATTCTGGCTGCCTATACTACCGGAGCTGAAGGAGCAGTAAAACAACTGCTAGAAGAAGGCTTCCTGTCCCGTGATCCTCCTCCTAACTTCTTGAACCGGCGTAAGCTGATTGATAACAGGTCTGCAGATATATTTCCTCAATTATCTATAGAATGATCGTTCTATTTTGGTTCTAGTTGTTGCAAAACTAACTATGAATTTTTGACCATTTAGCTCATATACTTTTATCTTTTGTGTTTATGTGTCTAAACTCTTTTCATTTGTTGGGCTCTACTATCTCCCTTTTGAATTCATCCTACCTTTGTACTTGTCTTTTTCTTGTTCACTTTGTCTTAGTGTATCAAATATTGTCCGGCTTATTACTATTACCTGACTCTATTCGCATAAGGTCTTCACCTACCGTCAATATCGAACGGTCTATTACAACCGGTCGATTTACCATTAGGCTTGCAAATATCGACCGGTGCTTTATACTTAACTAGTTTTCATCCAATTCGGTATAACCGACCGACGTTAGTTTCCGCTGATTTATTATGACCGATCGATTTACTGTAGCATCGACAATCTCGACCGATTTATTATAGCATCATCGATCTTGATCGATCTACTATAACATCATCAATCTCGACCGATCTATTATAATATTTTTCATCTTGACCGGTCTATTATAATCGGTTGACTTACACTTATGTCTACCAATATCATCTGGTGTTTATACTTAACCGGATTACCTTCAATCTGGTATAATCGTCCAATGTGATATAGTCAATTTCGCCTAGTCTGTTATGTCTGAAAATATCGTCCGGCGCATTACACTAGACTAGTTTTCATCCAATTCGGTATAACCGACCGACGTCAGTCTCGACCGGCTTATCATGACCGATCGATTTACCACCATATTTATAAATATCGTCCGGTGTTTTATACTTAACTAAATCTTGCCTGATCTGGTATGACCGTCCGGGTTTATTATTTTTTTAATCACGTAGATAATCTTAAATTACCCTATTAACCTCATACCCGATCGATTTTCCTCGTACCTCTTTGATTCTTTAAGAATTAAGCGAATAGAGAGAGAAAAACTGGTCACATTTTCCGAGGAAGATCGCCAAACTTAATACCTTTTCCGTGGGATTCATCCTTATTTTTGAATTCGATCCCATCCTTCGATGACATTACCTCTTTATGGCGGTTATGATTCCGGGTATTCTTCCTTATTGGATTCATACACTTTCTTTCCATTCCCACTTTTATACTTAAGTTCTACACGAACTGTTATTGATCTTATTATTTTATATATCCATGTGCTTTCGGGTTTTTCCTTTTTCCCGTTCCCCCCCCCCCCCCCCCCCCCTTGTTTAAGGGCTTTTGGGTATAAGGCCCTGAGAGAGAGAAGAAGGTTTAAAATGTTATCTTCTTCTTCCTGACTATTCCTTCCTCTTCCTTTGTTTGCTTCCCCTCTGCTATTCCGTCATGGCCACTCCTTCCCCAGTGTGGTTTCTTTCGTGTGGGTCTAGCCTTACCGAGCCAAAGGAGGTGGAGTTACAAGTGAACTATGGTTTTCCTTCCTATATAGTTCGCCCTACCCCTCAGGATAGTCCGCATCTTCCTCCTTTAGGAAGTATATCGATCTTTTGGGCTCAAGCCTTACAAGGTTTCCGATTCCCCCTTCATCCCTTTTTCGCTGATGTTAGTATTTATTTTGATATTCTTCTTAATCGGCTTATTCCTCAGTCTTTTTCTATCCTCATGGGTTTTGTCGGGGTGTCTAAACTACTAGATTTCCCTCTATCCCCTCGTCTTTTTCACTACTTCTTCATTCCCCCGCCAAGTAGGCATTGGTGTCTTTAAATTTCAGTCTCGCCCTAAGGCCCTTTTGTTTAGCAGGATTCCTCCTCAGGAGGAATGGCGTCACAAAATTTTCTTTATGCGTCTCCCTTCTTCTGCTTCTTTTCCTATTGCCTGGACACATAATCTTCCCCCGGCTCCTAACACTGATAACCTCCGCGCTGATCCCTCTGTCTCTGTTGCTTTATCCAAGCTAAAGGGGGTTAAATTCAGCTTACCGTCCTTGATTGTGGAGGGTTTGATGTTTCCCTTTGGGATAAGTAGCATCGACACTCCCTTGGATGTCCCTTTGGTATGTCTAAACATTCTAAGCTATGTTTATCAGTTATTTACTAATTATTTTCTATAATGACGCCCAATTCTTGTGTTTCAGCTGATGCTCTTCTACCCACTTTTATGTACAATAATACAACTATGACCAAGTCTTTTTTTAATACATTTGGAGAACAACTACTGCAAGCTCGTCGAGCTAACCCTACTACCTCTACTTTGGGTTTATTGTCTGAGGAAGAATAAATAGCAGAAGCTATTGCTTCCATGGAAGAAGAAGAGGAACAATCTTTTATTACCATAGTCAAGAAACCCATGCTTACTGAGGAAGTTCCCTTTCGTGATACTTTTGGTACTTTTGTTCATACCCCTATTGCTCCTTCACCTATTTCTTTTGAGAGAGGTAAGGCACCAATGCTCCCTACCCACATTATTTCCAATATTTCTCTTAGAATGGTAAGACCGAGTCTGCTTATTCCTTCCTCTTCTGCTATTGTTTCAGCTACTTCTGCTTCTCAGATGGCTACTACCACTTCGGCTTCCTCTCAACCTCTTTCCCTGGCCTTACCTCCTTTGGCTTCTGGACCCCGAGCTAGAAGAACACCTTGCAAGAGATCTTCTCCGAGTCCAGGACCATCCGCTATCCATGCATCAACAACTGAATCAACTTCTATTGCTTTGCCACCTTCCATCCCCTCTGGTTCTTCCTCCGTTGTTCCCATTTCTACCACTTCTCCTCTCTCTCTTCCTTCTTCTTCTACCCGGCCTTCCTCACCTTCTGTCCTCCCATCTTTATTTAGACAGGTTGTGGGGCTGCCTTCTCAATTGGGGCAAGCTTTGGACCCTCCCAGTTACGGTTTGTTGCAGCTACAAGGCACGTTGGCTGAATCTTGGCAGCATAGCCAAGAACTGCTAAGGGGCACTAGCATTTCCAACCGTGTTGACAGTCATAGTCGTCAAGCTATTGCTGTAAGTATTTTTTTCATTATATATTGTTATCGTATCATTATTTCCTGCTAACTGCACTATTGTTTCAGTTTCTTGCCTCAAGTCTTCATCTAGACCAACTGCTCATTGCTTTGGAAAGAGAAAATGGCAAGTTAAAAACTCAAATAGAGACACTGAAAGCTAATCTTCCTCCTTCCCACACTGAGCTTACTCAGTTACAAGAGAAGATAGCTTTACAGGCTCAACAAATAGAGGCTATGAAAAAGGAACTGCAGCATGAGCGACGGTCATTGAAAAATAAAGAGTTTGAAAGAAGAACCCTAGAGTTGCGGGTGGATCGGTTAAATTCCAGCCTCCAGGTGGAATCTGCTTTAAAAGACAAAGTCATCTCAGATATTTCTCATCAAAATGTCGTCTTAGAGAAAGTGGAGAGGCTTCACAATGTCTTTCTTTCTGAGCAGGCTCAAGATTCAGCCTCAAGAGATTTTGCTATTCTACAAGAGCAAGAACAAAGAAAGGCTCAGGATGTCGGGATATCCTCACTTCAGAAGGAGATAGAGCAGCTTAAATCAGAAAGAGATGCTTTCAAAGCCCAAGCTGGCACACTACAAACCAAATTCCAAAGTTATAAGGAGCAGGAGGAGGATCGATGGGAGGACAGGCGCTTAGCTTATCTAAGGTCCCCAGCATTCACTAATGAATATATCCACAGGGTCATAGGGACTTTAAACCATTCCGTGACTAGAGTTATTCAACAATTGAGGGAAGGTGGTTATCTACCCCGCGAACCTCCCCTTCAGTTCATAAATCATTGCAGACTTAATCATGAATTACCCCAAGACTTGACAGACGATTTTAAGTAAGCATGATTATGTACTCAAAAAGACTTGTAAATAAAAGATTTGTAATTAAGTACTTGCAAGACTTGTAAATAAAAGACTTGTAATTAAGTATTTGCAATATTTGTAAAAAAAAAATTCATACTTACCTATTTTTCCGTCTTTCATTGTCTGGTTGCTGCTTCTTGAGAATACATACTATCTTGCTTAAAAGCTTCTCCTGTTATGGTATATTAAGTAATTATATGGCTCCGACCAATAAGGCTTCTCCGTAATCCCTTTAATCTCTATTCAGACTTGACTGGATATAAGAAATTTCAAAGACCTCAGTGCTTCTGAGGGATGTGTAATCTCGAGTAACTATATCTGAGAAGCTCCATAGGATTTATGTATTCTTGGTCGGGCGTACAATCCCGAGCGATTTTAAATAGAGAACTTCATATGATTGTAACTTCTGATGGGGAACGTAATTTTGAAAGATGATATATAAAGAATTCCCTCTGAATTTTGAATCCTGGTCAGGAGTGTAATACCCAGTGATCTTTATAAAGAAATTCAGATGACTTTGAATCTAGATCAGACATATAATCCTGAACAATTTAATGTGAAGAATTTCATCAACCTTTGGTCGGGCGTATGATCTCGATCGATTTAATATGAAGGATTTCATCAACCTCTGGTCGAGCGTATAATCCCGACCGATTTAATATGAAGAATTAACCTTTGAGTTTTTGGTCAGGTGTGTAATCCCGATCGATTTAATATGAAGAATTTCATCAACCTCTAGTCGAGCGTATAATCCCGACCGGTTTAATATGAAGAATATCATCAACCTCTGGTCAAGCGTATAATCCCGACCGATTTAATATAAAGAATTAACCTTTGAGTTTTTGGTCGGGCGAGTAATCCCGATCGATTTAATATGAAGAATTTTATCAACCTCAGGTCGAGCGTATAATCCCGACCGGTTTAATATAAAGAATTAACCTTTGAGTTTTCGGTCGGGTGTGTAATCCCGAATAGAGTCCTATGCTCTATCATATTTTGATTAGGTACTCAATCCTGCATGACTTTGTTAATGATAGTTTAAAGTCTCCGGTTCCTCCCAAGAAGGCCCTTCCGGGTTACTTCAAGAGATTTCCTGATTGATTGTGTTCATGATAGTTTGCAGTCTCTGGTTCCTCCCAAGAAGACCCGTTCGGGTTACTTCAAGAGATTTCCCGATCGACTATGTTTGTGATAGTTTAGAGTCTCCGGTTTCTCCACAGAAGACCCGTCCGGGTTACTTCAAGAGATTTCCCGATCGACTATGTTTATGATAGTTTAAAGTCTCCGGTTCCTCCCAAGAAGACTCGTCCGGGTTACTTCAAGAGATTTACCGATCAACTATGTTTGTGATAGTTTAGAGTCTCCAGTTTCTCCCAAGAAGACCCGTCCGGGTTACTTCAAGAGATTTCCTGATCGACTATGTTTGTGATAGTTTAGAGTCTCCGGTTCCTCCCAAGAAGATCCGTCCGGGTTACTCCAAGAGATTTCCCGATCGACTATCTTTATGATAGTTTAAAGTCTCCGGTTCCTCCCAAGAAGATCCGTTCGGGTTACTTCAAGAGATTTCCCGATCGACTATATTTGTGATAGTTTAGACTCTCCAGTTTCTCCCAAGAAGACCCATCCGGGTTACTTCAAGAGATTTCCCGATCAACTATGTTTGTGATAGTTTAGAGTCTCCGATTCCTCCCAAGAAGACCCGTCCGGGTTACTCCAAGAGATTTCCCGATAGACTATGTTTATGATAGTTTAAAGTCTCCGGTTCCTCCCAAGAAGACCCTGATAGGATCGTTCGTACTCGGCTAGAGAGGGGGGGGAGAATAGCCGACCCCAATCTTTCGCGTTTCTTCCTACGATTAGGTTAGTGCAGCGGAAATACAACGTAGAAAGAAAACAGGAGAAGAAAGAAAAACCATATAACGAGGTTCGGAGATGAACTCCTACTCCTCGGCGTGTCCGTAAGGTGGACGAAGCCTACCAATCCGTCGGTGGATGAGTCCCCGGAAACCCGGCTAATAGATACTCCTTGTGGGTGGAGAAACCTCACCACAATAACTCGCAACAGCAAGATAGAATACAAGGAATACAAGTAGAAAGACAAGAACAATGTACAAACACTAACTCGCCTTCTCGTCGACTGCCTGTGAAGCAACAACTTCTCGGACAACAGCAGCAGCTGATCGACGACTGGAAGCTCACGCGAAGCTTCGGAGGAGCTCAACAAAGCTCAAGCACAGCAGCACTTAGGGACAGGAAGAAGGAAGAAGAAGTAGGAAGCACCAAAGCCTTGATCTCCTTTATACCTGCGAAGAAGACAGCGAAGAAACTAGCCGTTGCGTCGCAACGGCTAGTGCCTGATCGGTCCACAGACCGATCAGCGATTTCTCCCGAAGCTACTGATCGTGCTCTGATCGGTCTGCTGACCGATCAGGGTATGGCCTGATCGGTCTTCTGACCGATCAGGGTATGGCCTGATCGGTCTTGCAGACCGATCAGGGAAGAAGCCTTCGCTTCTGTTCCGTCCCTGATCGGTCCATGGACCGATCAGAAAACCTCCTGATCGGTCCGTAGACCGATCAGGATTCTCTTCTCCGCTAGTTTGCCACTGATCTCCTTCTGATCGGTCTCCAGACCGATCAGATAACCATCAGTAGCATACTGATCGGTCACTGATCGGTCACCAGACCGAGCAGATGAGCCATGTATCATTGGATCGGTCTGCAGCCCGATCCAAACTTCTCAGCCCTAAACCTAAGGCTTCCACACCAACATCCGGTCAACCTTGACCTGTTGGTACATCATGCTTAGCATCCGGTCACTCCCTTGACCTGCTAGCACTCCCCGCTAAGTGTCCGGTCAATCCCTTTGACCCACTTAGACTTTTCCACACCAGATGTCCGATCATCCCTGATCCATCTGGATTTTCCTCTTCGTGCCAAGTATCCGATCACTCCCTTGACCTACTTGGACTTTGCAACACCAGAAGTCCGATCATCCCTGATCCATCTGGATTTTTCCTTGCCTGGCTTCACTCACCAGGACTTTCACCTGGCTTCACCAGGATTTCCATACGCCTAACATCCAGTTAGGACTTTCTCCTCCGGCTTCACTCACGGGACTTTCCAACTGCCTAACATCCCAGTTAGGACTTTCCCATTGCCTGGCTTCACTCACCAGGACTTTCCAACCGCCTAACATCCCAGTTAGGACTTTCCACTGCCTGGCTTCACTCACCAGGACTTTCCAACTGCCTAACATCCCAGTTAGGGCTTTCCCTCGTGCCAAGCTCCCTGCTTGGACTTCTCCGTGCCAAGTCTCCATACTTGGACTTCTCCAGTGCTCTCGTGCCAAGCTCCCTGCTTGGACTTTTCCCGAATCAGGTCAACCAGGTCAACCTTGACCTACGGTTGCACCAACAATTTCCCAAACATCTATTGTTGTCAAACATCAAGAATAGAACTCTCTTCTTGACAAACATCAACATACAACTCAACTAGGTCAATCTTGACCTAAGGTTGCATCAACAATCTTCCCAAGTCAAACATCAAAATACAACTCGAGTCGAGTCAACTCGAGTCGGGTCAACCAGGTCAACCTTGACCTAAGGTTGCACCAACAATCTCCCCCTTTTTGATGTTTGACAAAACCATAATCAAGTTAGGTTAACCCGATAACCTAACTTAGGTTTTCCAACCATCTTCCAATGTCCAATGTTCTTTCCTTGAACATTCTCTGGACATTCTCCCCTTAGGTTAACCCGATAACCTAACTTGGGTTCTCCAATAATTCTCCCCCTTTTTGACACACATCAAAAAGAATTCCACTGTTCTTCCTTGAACATTCCTTGACATTCTTCCCCTAGCTTAGGTTAACCCGATAACCTAACTTGGGTTCTCCAATAATTCTCCAATGAACACTCTCCCCTTTTTGACACACATCAAAAAGAAAAAGGAGGGTATCAAGGTCAAGAGTTTCTTCCTAATGAAAGTCCCATACCTTTCATTGAAACTCTTAATTTCCCCTTGATACTAAACTCAACAATCAACTTAGTGATAATCCCATATCACTAATCCTCAAAAGTCTTAAGGAATAAAAACTCCCCCTAAAAGTCAACTCTCCCTTGACAATTAGGTAAAACTCCCCCTAAAGGTCAACTCCCCCTTGACCATTGCACCAACAATGTCTCGGAGAGTTTCAAACCTTTAGAAACCCCGAAACTCAACTCCCGCAGCTGAAATTTCAGACCACAGTCGAAATTCAGCAAAATCATCACGCCTGATCGGTCACCGGACCGATCAGGACCCCTCTGGATCGGTCCCCAGACCGATCCAGCTTACTGGATCGTCACTGATCGGTCACCAGACCGATCAGGCCTTCACCAGATCGCACCAAGCTCTCTGGATCGGTCTGCAGACCGATCCATGCTTCACTGGATCGGTCCGCAGACGGATCAGGACTTCCCTGGATCGGTCCCCAGACCGATCCAGACTCTGACAGGAGATTTCTGAAATTTCCTTCCCGAAATTCAGAAACTCCTAGAAAATTCCAGAAAATTTCAAAAATTATAAAACCTTGAGGATACATTCCTCATATCATACACTATCAAGGAAAAATAGTTTTCTATGAAAATAGTTTTCATTTTTCAATCTTGATACAAAGTTCAAAAACTTTGAAATAGTTCAAGTTTAACTCAACTTTGTATCACAATGTTCAATGATGAATGCTATCACTAGGAAAGCTTCATCAAGGTTTTTCAAATCAATTTTAAAATGCTTTTAAAACCATTTGAATTTAGGACCATAATCTTAGGGCTAGATGTACATGACTTGTACACAAGCTTTCCCTATGATCCTTAATTTCTTGAATTAGGGTCATCTAGGTACAAGGACTATGCACCTTGATCCTAACTCATGATCCTAATATCTCACACACATCTAAAGTGTATCAAACACATCCAAGTCAATTTTGATGTGAGATATGAGTTTAGGTATCTTAGACTAAGGTCTCATGCATTTTCTAAACACAAATTTGATCTCAATATCAAAATGTGTTTTTCATCCTTAAATCAATTCAATTGATTATTAATGCAAGAGATGATGACATGGCATAAAATGGTATCATAAATGAAAACATGTGCCAATGTCATGATGTCATGGCATAAAGTATGAAACTTAAATAAACATGACATAAAAACTAGCCTAAGCATTATCATGACATTTCAAATGATGATAAAACTAAACATGATGTCATGACATGTGAGGGCAAACAATCATGGCAAGATTTAGCATAAATAAATATACCTAGATTACCTATCTAAGTATCCTTAACCACTTGGCTAACTTCAAATTTAATCCTAGATTGCCCCAAAATGCCAAAATCCTAATTTTGACACTTCTTGAACTCTAGATTAATTCATGCCACTTAAAGATCAAATTTATCCTCAAAACTTGGCATGTTTCATTTTTCCTCGAGAGTTCTCTAGATTTTCCCAAATTGTGTCAATTGAGATTAAAAATGAAATTTCCAATCTTTAGGCACATTTAACTCTTCAAAGGAGTAAATGATAATTCCATTTCATTTTCAAAAGTTCTCAAAACCTTGAAAATGCTCCTTGAGTGTCAATTTCCTCAAAGTTGGGTTAACTACCCTTCTAATCGGAGTTGACACTCTCTAACCCATCTATGGGGTAGAGAAAATGCTTCTAGGAACCCAATACCTATTAGAGCTCATTGGGTTCACTAAATATTCACTAGGGATAACTTCCCTAGCAACCCTCCTAATGACCCTCTTAGGCTTTAAAGCCTTGGTCATTTGGGTCTCATCAAGGTCAACTATAGGGGTGACTCCCCTTGTGACCTTGGTAATGGTCTTCCTAGCCCTAGGTTTTGTTCCATAATCGAATGGAACATTATGATAGGTGGGCTTGACCATTTGGGACTTAGGTTTGTGACCCAAACCTTTTTTGTCCTTGGACATTGGTTTTTGACCCTTAAACCCTAGAGATGACTTCTCCAAGTTCTTAAGAGCTTTTTCCAAAGTATCAAGTCTTGACCTCAAGACTTGATTTTCCTTCTCTAATACCTCAATTTTTAACTTGTCATTTGTCTTTGAGGTATTCCTAGGCATGTGTCTAGTTGTTTTGGGATTTCTACCTAGGTTATCCTTAACCTTAGATGAGTTGATCCTAGGATTGGCTTTCCTAGTGTTATCCTTATCTAGACTAACATGTTTGGCACCTAAGCACATATGTTGGTTCCTAGAATTAACATGCTTATCATTCTTGACAATTGCAATAAGACTACTAGCATGTATCTTATTAGAAGTGCAAGAATGAACCTTAGAGGATACCTTAGGGTTTGCCTTCGCTCCCCCTTTACACGTGCTTGGTCTTTTGTCCTTGTGAGATTGCCTCCCCCTTGGACATTGACTCCTATAGTGTCCCCGTTGCTTGCATTGGAAGCACACCACGTGCTCCTTGCCCTTGCGTTTTGGAACTCCGACTTCCTTGATCTTTGGCGCCGGTGGAGTCTTCTTAGTCTTCTTTGGACATTTACTCTTGTAATGTCCAAATTCCCTACACTCAAAACACATTATATGCAATTTACTTGAACTTAAAGTGTTTGAGTTACCTAGGGTTGAGGATGGATGGATGCTCTCTTCTTCATCCCTCCCGGAGGTAGAACCTTCTTCTTCGTGCTCCGATCTTGAAGAAGAACTCACCTCCTCTTCTTCTTTAGATGTTGAGTAGCCCTCAACTTCTAATTCCTCACCTCCACGATGTGAGCTACTTGGCTCACTAGGCTCCTCTTCATGGCTTGAAGTGGGGCTCTCCTCATGGAGTTTGGCCAAGTTGTTCCACAACTCCTTGGCATTATTGTATCCTCCTATCTTACACAAAATATCACTAGGTAATGAAAACTCAAGAATTTTTGTTACCTCATCGTTGATCTCGGATTGGTGGATTTGTTCTTTCGTCCACTCCTTCTTCTTGATAGGTTTTCCTTCCTCATCCATCGGAGGGGAAAACCCTTCTTGTACACAAAACCAATTTAACATATTAGTCCTAAGAAAATACATCATCCTTACCTTCCAATATGTGAAGTTGTCGTGAGACTCGTAGAAGGGTTGAATCGTGACATCTTCTCCATAGAGATCCATCTCTAGCCCGTGCTCCCCCGGGTGTTGATCCATCGAATAGCGGCCTCGCTCTGATACCACTTGATAGGATCGTTCGTACTCGGCTAGAGAGGGGGGGGAGAATAGCCGACCCCAATCTTTCGCGTTTCTTCCTACGATTAGGTTAGTGCAGCGGAAATACAACGTAGAAAGAAAACAGGAGAAGAAAGAAAAACCATATAACGAGGTTCGGAGATGAACTCCTACTCCTCGGCGTGTCCGTAAGGTGGACGAAGCCTACCAATCCGTCGGTGGATGAGTCCCCGGAAACCCGGCTAATAGATACTCCTTGTGGGTGGAGAAACCTCGCCACAATAACTCGCAACAGCAAGATAGAATACAAGGAATACAAGTAGAAAGACAAGAACAATGTACAAACACTAACTCGCCTTCTCGTCGACTGCCTGTGAAGCAACAACTTCTCGGACAACAGCAGCAGCTGATCGACGACTGGAAGCTCACGCGAAGCTTCGGAGGAGCTCAACAAAGCTCAAGCACAGCAGCACTTAGGGACAGGAAGAAGGAAGAAGAAGTAGGAAGCACCAAAGCCTTGATCTCCTTTATACCTGCGAAGAAGACAGCGAAGAAACTAGCCGTTGCGTCGCAACGGCTAGTGCCTGATCGGTCCACAGACCGATCAGCGATTACTCCCGAGCTACGATCGTGCTCCGATCGGTCTGCTGACCGATCGGTGAGCCATTTTTCGCGACCCAGCTCTTGATCGATCCACGGATCAGAAGGTTCCCCGATCGGTCCATGGACCGATCAGAAACCTCTGATCGGTCCGTAGGGCGATCGATTCTCTTCTCCTCTAGTTTGCCAGATCTCCTTCGATCGGTCTCCGGACCGATCGAGATAACCATCGATAGCATCTTGATCGATCCCCGATCGGTCACGGACCGTCGGATGAGCCATGTATCATTGGATCGGTCTGCAGCCCGATCCAAACTTCTCAGCCCTAAACCTAAGGCTTCCACACCAACATCCGGTCAACCTTGACCTGTTGGTACATCATGCTTAGCATCCGGTCACTCCCTTGACCTGCTAGCACTCCCCGCTAAGTGTCCGGTCAATCCCTTTGACCCACTTAGACTTTTCCACACCAGATGTCCGATCATCCCTGATCTATCTGGATTTTCCTCTTCGTGCCAAGTATCCGATCACTCCCTTGACCTACTTGGACTTTGCAACACCAGAAGTCCGATCATCCCTGATCCATCTGGATTTTTCCTTGCCTGGCTTCACTCACCAGGACTTTCACCTGGCTTCACTCACCAGGATTTCCACACTGCCTAACATCCCAGTTAGGACTTTCTCACTGCCTGGCTTCACTCACCAGGACTTTCCAACTGCCTAACATCCCAGTTAGGACTTTCCCATTGCCTGGCTTCACTCACCAGGACTTTCCAACCGCCTAACATCCCAGTTAGGACTTTCCACTGCCTGGCTTCACTCACCATGACTTTCCAACTGCCTAACATCCCAGTTAGGACTTTCCCTCGTGCCAAGCTCCCTGCTTGGACTTCTCCGTGCCAAGTCTCCATACTTGGACTTCTCCAGTGCTCTCGTGCCAAGCTCCCTGCTTGGACTTTTCCCGAATCAGGTCAACCAGGTCAACCTTGACCTACGGTTGCACCAACAATTTCCCAAACATCTATTCTTGTCAAACATCAAGAATAGAACTCTCTTCTTGACAAACATCAACATACAACTCAACTAGGTCAATCTTGACCTAAGGTTGCATCAACAATGTTCCCAAGTCAAACATCAAAATACAACTCGAGTCGAGTCAACTCGAGTCGGGTCAACCAGGTCAACCTTGACCTAAGGTTGCACCAACAGACTCGTCCGGGTTACTTCAAGAGATTTCCCGATCGACTAAGTTTGTGATAGTTTAGAGTCTCCGGTTCCTCCCAAGAAGACCCGTTCGGGTTACTTCAAGAGATTTCCTGATCGATTATGTTTATGATAGTTTAAAGTCTCCGGTTCCTCCCAAGAAGACCCGTCCGGGTTACTTCAAGAGATTTCTTCATCGACTATGTTTGTGATAGTTTAGAGTCTCCGGTTCCTCCCAAGAAGACCCTTCCGGGTTACTTTAAGAGATTTCCCGATCGACTATGTTTGTGATAGTTTAGAGTCTCCGGTTCCTCCCAAGAAGACTCGTTCGGGTTACTACAAGAGATTTCCCGATCGACTATGTTTATGATAGTTTAGAGTCTCCGGTTTCTCCCAAGAAGACCCGTCCGGGTTATTTCAAGAGATTTCCCGATCGACTATGTTTGTGATAGTTTAAAGTCTCCGGTTTCTCCCAAAAAGACCCGTCAGGGTTATTTCAAGAGATTTCCCGATTGACTATGTTTGTGATAGTTTAGAGTCTCCGGTTCCTCCCAAGAAGACCTGTCCGGGTTACTCCAAGAGATTTCCCAATCGACTATGTTTATGATAGTTTAAAGTCTCCGGTTCCTCCCAAGAAGACTCGTCCGGATTACTTCAAGAGATTTTCCGATCGACTATGTTTGTGATAGTTTAGAGTCTCCGGTTCCTCCCAAGAAGACTCGTCCGGGTTACTTCAAGAGATTTCCCGATCGACTATGTTTATGATAGTTTAAAGTTTTCGGTTCCTCCCAAGAAGACCCGTCCGGGTTACTTCAAGAGATTTCCCGATCGACTATGTTTGTGATAGTTTAGAGTCTCCGGTTCCTCCCAAGAAGACCCGTTCGGGTTACTTCAAGAGATTTCCCGATCGACTATGTTTATGATAGTTTAAAGTCTCCGGTTCCTCCCAAGAAGACCCGTCCAGGTTACTTCAAGAGATTTCTTCATCGACTATGTTTGTGATAGTTTAGAGTCTCCGGTTTCTCCCAAGAAGACCCTTCTGGGTTACTTCAAGAGATTTCCTGATCGACTATGTTTGTGATAGTTTAGAGTCTCCGGTTCCTTCCAAGAAGACTCGTTCGGGTAACTCCAAGAGATTTCCCGATCGACTATGTTTATGATAGTTTAGAGTCTCCAGTTTCTCCCAAGAAGACCCGTCCGGGTTACTTCAAGAGATTTCCCGATCGACTATGTTTGTGATAGTTTAAAGTCTCTGGTTTCTCCCAAAAAGACCCGTCCGGGTTACTTCAAGAGATTTCCCGATCGACTATGTTTGTGATAGTTTAGAGTCTCTGGTTCCTCCCAAGAAGACCCGTCCGGGTTACTCCAAGAGATTTCCCGATCGACTATGTTTATGATAGTTTAAAGTCTCCGGTTCTTCCCAAGAAGACCCGTCCGAGTTACTTCAAGAGATTTCCTGATTAACTATGTTTGTGATAGTTTAGAGTCTCCGGTTCCTCCCAAGAAGACTCATCCGGGTTACTTCAAGAGATTTCCCGATCGACTATGTTTGTGATAGTTTAGAGTCTCCAGTTCCTCCCAAGAAGGCTCGTCTGGGTTACTTCAAGAGATTTCCCGATCGACTATGTTTATCATAGTTTAAAGTCTCTGGTTCCTCCCAAGAAGATCCGTCCGGGTTACTTCAAGAGATTTCCCGATTGACTATGTTTTTAGTGAAACAAAAAATGCTTTTACTAACCTTGTGGTGGTGTAACATCTTCGAGATTCCTTAAGGAAATCTAGGCGATCACTCCTTGAAGTTCCCAATTGATGAATGCTTAAGCGAAGCAATGCTTGTTATCTTTTTGCAGAACTGAACGAAGGGAATTTGCTTCAAGTAAACCCGATTTGTTCCCTTGGATGGGTTAAGTTTCATGTGATTGAATAAATGGAATATATCAAGGAAGATTTCATCTGCTTATTCAAAGATGTTTGTATTTCTTGAGTGATACAAGCTTATCAGGTTCGGTAAGGCTGTAAATGATTTGCACTCCATGGTCGTTCAAGGATTCTTCCTTCTGTGTCTTGGAGATAATATGAGCCCGATGCCAATTTTATGATACCTCTTGTTGTTGGAAAAATGATGCAAGAAAACCTTCTTGAAATCTTTAAACCTTCGGATAGAATTCTCCGGTAATATTTTAAACCAGCATTGAGCTGCTCCTCCGAGTGTTGTAAGAAACATCCGGCACTTTACTCCATCAGAGAATTATTGTAATAATGCTACGTTCTCAAATTTTAATAAATGATCCTCTGGATCTGTAGTTCCAGAGTATTCACCGATCTGAAGATTTTGATATCTCTTAAGAAGTGGATTATCTAGTACATTTTGAGAGAATGGGGAAATAACTCTTTCTGGTGAGCTGTCATTGGCCACCACCATTTCAGCTTTGCGCTTTTCTTTGTCCGGCGCCTCGCCAAAAGACTCTTGGAATAAAGGCCTTCGTCCTCCTTGTTCCAAAGGAGTACGAAGAAAAGCTTGAGGGCGCCTAGTTGGAGAAGCAGTGGCCGGGGTGATATATACCCAATCTTCTTCCTCCAATTCTTTTCCCTTTTGTCGAGACCGCCGGATTATGAGCTACTGGCAAAGTAGCTCCAGTATGGGTGGAAATCCAGATCTTCATGGCTGATAGTGAGTAGGTTCAATTTTCCAGCATCTTCCATCTTGCACTCTCAGATTCAAGTGAACTTCCCACAGACGGCGCCAAATTTGATCCTGTCTGAGAAGCTTGACAAAACGGAAAGCTGGGAGAAAACCTACTGCTGGTGAAGAATAATACCTATAGAATATCGATCCGAGAAACCCAAAGCAGATCCAAGAGAATAAGGGTCACAGAATGCCCTCCTTGTACAAAGATCCAAGATGAAAGGAAAGATTCAATGAAGAAAACCAAGATCTGGAGCTTCCAAAGCTTCCTGCTCACAAGAGATCAACCAACACTATTGTCAGTGACCTAAGACCGGGGTGGGAATCCCTGGCTAGGCCCTCTGACGCTCAAGTCAGTGATCTCTCTTAGTGTGGAAGAAAGAAGAAGATGAACAGTTACTGAAAACTAGGGTTGTGAATGTGATGAGACTGAGCCTCAGCGTAAGTATACCTGGCCAATGGAGAGGATTCCCCTTTTTATACCACTTCATTTAACCTCCGTAGTCATGAAGTGGGCACCGGTTTGTTAGAGTTTGTTATGAGATGATGTAAACCCTGTACTTGCCAAAAATAACCTTTTAAGGAATCTTTTTTTTACCCCAGATATACCTTCTTTGTCACCTAGTACCTGTAGAAGAGTCTAGAAACATTCTTCCCGCCAAATTAGCAAACCTGTTATATAATCACATACTACAGATATCTTTATTAAGCTATTTATAAATATTATTAAAATATATGGCCAATATTGGTCTATATTTTTTTAAGCATGTTATCCCGGCCGATGTTGGTCTATATTTCCCTAAGCATGTTAGCCCGGCCGATATTGGCCTATGCTTTCTCAAGCATAATATCCCGGCCGATGTTGGCCTATGTTTCTATAAGCATGTTAGCTCGGCCAACATTAGCCTATGCTTTCTCGAGCATACTATCCCGGTCGATGTTGGACTATGTTTCTATAAGCATGTTAGCCCGGTCGACATTAGCCTATGCTTTCTCGAGCATACTATCCTGGCTGAGGTTGGCCTATATTTTATTAAGTATGTTACCCCAGTCGTACTTGGCCTGTATCTTCTTACGAGTATTATCCCGGCCGATATTGGCCTATCCTTCCCGTTTCTTAACTCTGCTACCTCTTTTCCCCTTTTCACCGGGACCTACTAAACCTAACCCATATCACTTGTCATCATGATAACTTCACATGCTATGTATATTTTTGCGTCTCTAGCTTAGGTAGGCTTATATTTCCCTCTTGTTATTCATCATGATAGCATCACGTGCTCTATGTAGATTTCGGATTCTAGATGAGGTAAGTTTCGGATTTGGTTTAGTGGTGCTCATGTTCTTATGTTTCTTAGCATGATAACTACATAGGTTAAATGTGAGATTTTGGAATTTGTTTGGTTGTACTTGTGTTTATTTTTAGTCCTCACCGTGCTCCCTTAAATTCTTGGGTGTTGGAATCCCAAGGATGTTTTAATGTGATCAACCAAGTTAGGTTAGGTTCTGTGGTGTTTTAACCTTGTGTCTAAGTGTGTAGGAGCTTAGGAGCACAAGAAGTCGAGCAAAAGACGCATCTAGCGAAAAGGGCTGCACGGGAGAGAGTCGATGGGCTCGGTGTGTCCGAGGGATGAGGTGCTACAGAAGAGTACGTGGGCAGACGAGAAGGAAGCACACGGCGTTTCCGAGAGACGAGAAGCCGGAGCGGAAGGTTGCTCAAGAAGGCCGAAATTGGGTTCGGGTGAGCCTTATTTCGGTTAACTAAAATCACCCAAGCGAGCGGAGCTAGAACGAAAGACCCGGACTAAGGCGAGCGGCACAAGAGCAGAGAGCCCAGACTAAAAGTCAACTATGTTGACTTTTATAGTCCAGGCGCCCGGACTGGTCCGGGCGCCCAAAGCGATTCTGGGCGCCCGAAGCGATTCTAGGTGCCCGAAGCGATTCCAGGCGCCCGGAACCCGATTTTGACTGGATCGCATTTGACCACGATCCATTGCGAAGAGGATAAAGCTTTATACCCCTTCTAGGCATCTGGAACCCTCCAAGTGCCCCGACCAAGGCTATAAATACAGCCTTGGTCTAGAAGCTTTTCAATTCAACAAGAAATTGTAACAACACTTGTGCGCATCTATTGTTTTTTTAGCTTCCTTCTTTCTGTGCTTACACTACTATAAAAGAGGCTTCTCTGCCTGAAGGAGAATTTAGTGTGATCATCTTCCTTGGATTAACAACCTCCCTGGTTGTAACCAAGTCAAATCCTGTGAGCCTCATCTTTCTGTTTCTTTCTTTATTTAATTTACGCAAGTGTTCTTTTAAAGTCCAAGAAGGGTATTTTATATTGTACAGGGCTATTCAAACTCTCCGATAGTTGGCCACCAACGGTCTCCAACAAGTAGTATCAGAGCCAGGACACTTCAGGAGGACTAACCGCCGATCAAAGCAAAGACAATGGTCGGACCAAGCATATACCCACCAAAGTTCGAGGGGGAGTTCACTAGCTGGAAAAAACGAATGTAGGTATTTTTTAAAACTAATTTTGATTTACTTCTAATAATTAAATTCAATTTTATAGCACCAAAAGGTAAGGAAAAATACCAATGGACAAAAAAGGAGCAGGCTGACTACGTCGCAAACGACAAAGCAGAGTTCCATCTGCTAAGCGTCCTTCTGCCACAAGAAGTCAACCGGATCGGCAACTATGATTCAACAAATGAGCTTTGGGAGAAGTTCCTTGAACTACACGAAGGGACGTCCGAAGCCAAGCTCGCGAGATGGGACTTACTTCGTAACCAGCTGACCAACCTACGGCTTGAAGAAGACGAGACAATTTCGCATCTTCACTCGAGAATTAAGGAGTTCATCACCGGACTATCGAATCTCGGAGAAAAGGTAAGTAACCGAGATTCGCTAAGGTACGCGTTAAATGCATTCCCTAGGAATACAAAATGGGCTTCACTTGTAGATGCTTTCTATATCTCTAAGGACTTAGAAACTATTACCTTAGAAGAATTATTTTCTACGTTTGAAGTGCATGAATCAAGATGTGCAGGTACAAATGAGCACAACATCACCCTCAAGGCAATGAGAGACAAAAATGAGTCAGAATCTTCTCTCGACGACGAGGAAATGGTAATGATGGTAAGGCATTTTAAAAAGTTATTTAATTCAAATAAAACTAACCATCCACAGGGTAGAAAGAAAAGGACGATTAGATGCTACCACTGTAACGAAGAAGGGCACGTCAAAGACAACTACCCCAAGCTAAGGAACAAGGACAAGGACAAAAGAAAGAAGCCTGTCCAAACAAAAAGGTTCAAGACACTAAAAGCGACATGGGACGATATGTCGTTCGAATCGAAAATCGAGGCCTTCTCCGGACTTGCATTAATGGCAAGTCATCAAGACGAGGACTATGATTCAATCTCATCTAAAATGAGCATCGAGAACATCGATGAAGGGAGAGCTATGTCGGAAGAAAGCAGCAGTTCAGAGGGAGCCACGGATAATGAGATCAACAAGGTAAGTCAGGTACGATCTCTTCCTCTCGATAAATTATTTAAGTTTGTTAAAATATTAACTAAAGATTGTTGCAAATTAGAAAAAGAGATTAAAAATTTGAAATTAATTCTAGCTAAATCTTGCCCGTTAGATGAGTTTGACAAAGTAAAATTAGAAAATGATAATTTGCAAAAAGAAATAAATAACTTAAAAAATCTTACATACTCGTCTAATACAAGTTTTACAAAATTCAATAATCTAAATTGGTATTTTAGATATCACAAGAGATAAATTAGAAATATTTCAAAGAAATATGTCCCTATGAAATACCTAATTAACCCAGTTGGCTGGAACCTATATTGGGTTCCAAAGTAGTGTTTAACTTGAACCTTAATTTAGATTTAAAGCTTTTAGAGAGTTCTTTAAATGTTTAATTTCTTTATGAGACTTTGTCTTGAAATGGTTGATGATCCAATAACCAAGAAGCCCTAGTGGCTCCCCACAGTCTGGAAGCCAAAATATTGAAATAGAATGTTTAATTGACTACCTGATAAAGCATTAAATTAGGATCAGTTAATGCTTTAGAAAAAATTTTCAAATATTTTCTACTTGGAAATGTCTAACTTAGATTTTTTTCTTAAAAATATTTTTTTTGCAGAAAACTTAGCAAAATTATTTTTTAATAGTTAGTCAAAAATATTTTGCTGCTTGAAATTTTTTTTACCTAGAAAAATTTCTTAGATTTTTTGTAAAATTATCTAACTTAGAAATTTTTTGTTAGAAAGTCTTTTTCTCTGCTTGAAATTTCCTTTACTTAAAAAAAATTAATTATTGCAAATTTTTGGTGATAACAAAATAATTTTCAGTTTTTTTTCAAAGTTTTTTTAGCACCCTTAGATGTTTCTTGGTACCCCATTTTTATGTGATCAAAGGAGGAGAATGAAAAGATTAAGTCTAGGGGGATATGGGGAGGTAGATTCAATTTTTTTATTTTTTGCACTTTATTGTAGAATTTATTATTTTAATTTTATGTCTTTTTACCCTAGCTTAACTTTGGTTGCTCACATCAAAAAGGGGGAGATTGTTGGAACCCCAAGGATGTTTTGATGTGATCAACCAAGTTAGGTTAGGTCCTGTGGTGTTTTAACCTTGTGTCTAAGTGTGCAGGAGCTTAGAAGCACAGGAAGTCGAGCAAAAGATGCAGCTAGCAAGAAGGATGGCACGGGAGAGAGCCAACAGGCTTAGTGCGTTCGAGGGACGAGGTGCTACAGAAGAGTACGCGGGCGAACAAGAAGGAAGCACGCGGTGTTTCTGAGGTACGAGAAGCCGAAGCAGAAGGTTGCTCAAGAAGGCCGAAATTGGGTTCGGGTAAGCCTTATTTCAGTTGGCCGAAATCACCCAAGCGAGCGAAGCCAGAGCGGAAGACCCGAACCGAGGTGAGCAGCACCGGAGCAGAGGACTCGGACCAAAAGTCAACTATGTTGACTTTAGTGGTCGGGGCGTCCAGAGCTATTTTGGGCGCTCAGAACCCGATTTTGATTGGATCACGTTTGACTGTGATCCGTTGTGAAGAGGATAAAACTTTATCCCCCTTCTAGGCACTTGGAATCCTCCAGGCGTCCCGACCAAGGTTATAAATACAGCCTTGGTCCAAAAGCTTTTCAATTCAATAAGAAATTTTAGCAACACTTGTGCGCTTCTATTGTTTTGTTTAGCTTCCTTCTTTCTGTGCTTACACTGCTGTAAAAGAGACTTCTCCGCCTAAAGGAAAACTTAGTGTGATCATCTTCCTTGGATTAACAACCTCCCCAGTTGTAACCAAGTCAAATCCAGTGAGCCTCGTCTTTTTGTTTCTTTCTTTATTTAATTTACGCAAGTGTTCTTTTAAAGTCCGAGAAGGGTATTTTTATATTGTGCAGGGATATTCAAACCCTCCGATAGCCGGCCACCAACGATCTCTGACATTGGGTTCAATTACGTTGTATTATAACCATTAATATGTGTTTTATTCATGTCACACTTTAAAGTATTAGAAGATTAACTACCATGTTTCCCTAAATTCTTAGGTTTCTGTTCATAAGGGTTCAAGAGGCTATGAACCCAATTATGTTTTGATAACATATTAATACTTGTTAGGTTCAGATTAGGAATAAGTGGTTATGAACTCAATCATGTTGTAACACCTTTATAATACCTACTAGTTGCGTGTTTCATGCTTTTGTAAGCTATAGATTCAACATGTTTATATTTATGTTTTATGCTTGTGTAGTGAGCATGTTTATGTTTATGCACATGTTTGTATTTATGTCCATGCTTATGAAGTGGGCATGTTATGTTAGGTGTATGTTTTGGTTATGTTCATGCTCATGTAATGATCTTATTCACGTTTAAACACAAGTTTATGCTTAAGCTTATATTATGAATTTATATGCATGGGTTTAGGTTTATGATTATGCACATGCTAAAGTAGTTACCAAGATATGATCCAGGGACCTAAGCCCAGGGAGCTTACCAAGTTATGATCCGGGGAGCTTACCAAGTTATGATCCGGGGAGCTTACCAAGTTATGATCCGGGGACCTAAGCCCGAGGAGCTTATCAAGTTATGATTCGAGGACCTAAGCACGGGAAGCTTACCAAGTTATGATCTAGGGACCTAGGCCCGGGGAGCTTACCATATTGTGACCCGGGGAACTAAGCTCGAGGAGCACGCCAAGCCATGAAAGCTTATGGTCGTGCTTATGTTCGTGTGAATGTTTATGTTAAGTATGTTCATGTTTATGCCTATGAACTACCGCTTATGATTCATGTTTCTTTTTGGTGTTCAATTTTGTTTATGCATATGACTAAGTATGTTCATGCTTATGTCTATGTTTTTATGCTTATGAGTAAGTCGAGGTCCTGACTCATAATATGTTTACATTCATGCTTTTGTATGATAAAAATGCTTTAATATGAATGAAGACTTAGTTATGCACATTTTTCCGCAAGGACACATGAATATAGGAACTAATTAATACATAATATAGTTTGAATGTGGTGAGTCTCTTGACTCATAGATTTTTAACTATTTCAGGTAATGAGGCGAAGGGGCAGGAGGCATTAACGGGTGAACAAGCTCGGGATAATGGCAGTACATGTTGGATCGAAAGCGCTAGAGGGGGGTGAATAGTGCTCGTAGCTATTTCGTTCTTTTCGTAAAACTATCGGAGTGAAACACGCAGCGAAAATAAAGAAAAAGGAACAACACAATAACACGGTCGTTTACTTGGTTCGGAGCTTGTGGCGACTCCTACTCCAAGGCCCGCGGTCGTTGACCGCTTTCGGTGGGCAACAACTATAAGCTCGAAAGATTGTTACAAGATTATTACAATTAGAACTATAAAGGAAAACAATACCGACAGTAAGAATATCAAAATCTGAAGTTCTGGGTCATCGGTATGTCGTCACAGCACTTCGGGATGAACTCGTTAGCAGTTGAATGCAGAAGGGTCGCTTGTGAATTCTTGTTCTGAGCTGCTACTCGAAGTCCCCTTTTAAACAGTGCTGGAGGCGCCTCCAAGCCTGTCCGAGGCGCCTCCAGGCCGCCGAGTCGCACGTGTGGATCAGCTCTGATCTGGTCGCGCCTTATCCCACTGAAGGCGCCTCCAAGCTGCTCCAAGGCGCCTCCAACTCCTGGTCCAAGGCGCCTCCAGTGACCTCCGAGGCGCCTCCAGCGTCTCTAGACAGCTGGCTTCGGCTAGCACCCGAGGCGCCTCCAAGCCCCATGGAGGTGCCTCGGACATTGTTCATCCGAGGTCTAAATTGCTCCTTTGTTCCTGCAAAATATGTTAGTCCCAAACACAAACCCTGCAAAACAAAGTTAGCACAGAAATAATATGATAGATATACTTGACAGTCGTCGGACTGTCCGGGTCTGACTTCGGATCGACGCCTACTGTTCCCTCTGCGGGGAACGTGTCCTCACCTACTCCACTCAGGAGATTTATCTGATGTCAGTGCGATCCTCCAGATCGACTGGACTTTTGCTCAGCATTTAAAGCTTCTGGACTTTCTGCTGGACTTCCGCTTCCCGACTGGTCCAGTCTTTCACCTGTTTCGCGACACCAGGACTTTCCACCTAGGGTTACCCCCTAGGACTTTTGCCTGAAGCTCTCGACCCGCCAAGACTTTCCGCATAGGGTTACCACCCCCTATGACCTAGGGTTACCACCCCCTAGGGTTTTCCACCTGCCTAACCGCAGCTAGGACTTTCCTGAAACACTCAATTAAGTGCATTAGATCACAAAACAACTTAACTTTGAATTCCTTTGTCATTATCAAAACAACGGTCGATCGTCGGATGCTTCCCGCACTAACAATCTCCCCCTTTTTTATTATGACAACTGAAATTCAAAGCTAAGTAAAATAGATGCATAAAGTTTAAGTAAGCAAGCTTAATAAATTTTGAATGCACACATGTTTAAGCTAAAACTTAAACTTTGTCAGGCTTCCCCTTAATAAAGTCATTCTTTATAAATTTTTACTTTTGAATTCTGAATTTCTCTACTCTCCCCCTTTGCCATTTATCAAAAAGAATGAACACATTTGAAAAAATCTTAACTTTCCACAAAGATTTTAGGACAAAGGTAAGAGGGAAAAAAAACTAAGTAAGTAATCTTTAAGACACTTTGTAAATCAAATCGCTAAAAATAGTTTGAGCTCGAAGTTAGTTTTCTAAAACTTTATCAATTAATTTTGCTAGAGAAAGATTTTTCTTTTGTAGCATAGCAAAAGCACTTTGAGTTTTAAACAACTTATAATGAATATTCTTAGCTAAGTGAAATTAAGGTCTAAAGAGCAAATTTTTCTTTCAACTGAGTTTAAAAGGCTAATTAAAAAGTTGATTTTGAAATATAGCTGTAGCCAATTTTGAAACCTGGTTGAATTCTTTGAAAAACATGTTTTTGAAAGTTTTAGCTAAATTGTGTGAATATGTTAGAAAATACTCGCACGTTTTGGAGAGGGAATCGCGGAGAGAAAAAACGAACAGAAAAGCTTCTGTTCGTTTCTGAAATCTCGGGTTGGAGGTGCCTTATACGGTGCTTAAGGCGCCTCCAGGGGGAGGTTAGAGGCGCCTCGGAGACCATCCGAGGCGCCTTTGATTAAGGCGGCGGGAAATTTCCCGCCGTGATTAAGGGTGCCTCCCTTGTGTGGGAGGCGCCTCCGCTGGGCGCCTATGTGTCCTTTTTTTTAAGTTAATTTGTTTTAAAAGTTAGGATTAATTAAGAAAAAATAAGTTAATTAATTTTAAGTTAATTAAATTTTGAAAAATAATTTTAAGTTAGTTAAATTTTTAAAAAATAATTTTAAGTTAATTAATTTTTGAAAAATAATTTTAAGTTAATTAATTTTTGAAAACTAATTTTAAGTTAATTAATTTTGAAAAATAATTTTAAGTTAATTAAATTTGAAAAATAATTTTAAGTTAATTAATTTTGAAAATTAATTTTAAGTTAATTAATTTTGAAAAATAATTTTAAGTTAATTAATTTTAAAAAATAATTTTAAGATAATTAAATTTGAAAAATAAATTTGAGTTAATTAAATTTTTGAAAAAATATTTTGGTTAATTAATTTTGTAAAATAATTTTAAATTAAATTTGAAAAATAATTTTAAGTTAATTAAATTTGAAAAATAATTTTAAGTAAAAGAAAACAATTTTAAGTTAATTAAATTTGAAAAATAATTATAAGTTAATTAAATTTGAAAAACAGTTTTAAGTTAATTAAATTTGAAAAATAATTTTAAGTTAATTAATTTTGAAAAATAATTTTAAGTTAATTAATTTTGAAAAATAACTTTAAGTTAATTAATTTTGAAAAATACTTTTAAGTTAATTAATTTTTGAAAAATAAGTTAATTAAATTTGAAAAATAATTTTAAGTTAATTAAATTTATAAAAAATAATTTTAAGTTAATTAATTTTGAAAAATAATTTTAAGTTAATTAATTTTGTAAAATAATTTTAAGTTAATTAATTTTTGAAAAATAACTAATTTGAATTAAATTTAATTACGAATCTAATTTTG